>NW_013667385.1:158471-165598 GCF_000517525.1 Limulus polyphemus | reverse complement strand
AAGATAAGTACCTCAGGACAGTTGTAAGAGTAAAACAAATCTGAGAAAACTGTGATCTGTTTAAAGCGATCACATGTTCCAAGCTAGACCCCCACAGGTCCAAAAAAGGGTCCATCTGTTGAGAATCTAAATATATCCCCGCCTGGCGGTCATAAGCCAAAGCATGCTGTTCTGATAAATGTTGCGGACAAGAAATAGCTATCCTGTCGAGTAACTGAGCAGCAAATCTCCCAGCATAAACAGCAATATCAGAAGGAGGAAAAAACTGAGTAGTCACTTCCTGTCCTCTCTGCCAACAAGGAAGGAGTAGAGTCAAATGCAATAGGAGAGACCCCAAAACCTTACAAACCCGAGTAACCAACTGAAGAAACGGGGCTGGAGGTGGCTGATCAAAATTATCCTCTGTTGAGGCTGATCTAGTAAAAGAAAGACCCAGAAAAAAGTGAGTCTAAATTCTCCCCAGCTTGTTCCAGGTCATTTGCAAAACCCACCTCAGAAACCCCCAGAGACACCCTCAGTCTCCATATGTCTCCATCTCACAATGGATCATATCATAAACAGTTTCAACTGAGAGTGACCCCTCCCCTGGCCATTGACAAATATCAGATTAAAGAGGTCTTGTTGGACTCTGTAGTAGACATTAACTCAGACAATTCATACCCACCGTTACAATTTTTTTTTGTTAAAGTAATTTATAAATATAAACAAAGATATAACTGTAGAAATGCCAACCACGTTCAAAGTCACAACATAAATTGAAAATAATCACAACATTCCTGTATATAGAAATCCGTGCCAAATGCTTTGCCAAGAAAAAGTGATTACATCATCTGAAGGAGGTGCTTATATACAGTACCTAGACAGAAGGCACATTGAAGTTGGTGGAAAATTTGCCAAGAACATTCGAGTGGGGTATAAAAGACTGGAGTGTTTTCAATGCTTAGATGGGCAAAGAGTGGAAATCCTGGAGATTGAGAAACAGCTATAGTGTCAGCAGAGGTAAGTATGTTTTGGAATGACAATTAAATCAATTAAAGTCTTGAAAATAATCAATTAATTTAAATTAATATTTCAGATTATTATTATTTCTATTATTCCAACTATCTAAGTAATGTAAGTATCGCCATTTCGGTTTATCATTATTTTTTATTAATTCAAGGTTGATTAGCTTAATTGACTGGTCTCACGACTCACGAAAAGAATCAACTAATTGAAATTAGTGCTCTCAATTATTCCGACTATCTAAATCTGATGTGAGCATCAGTGATTAGTTGAATGTTATTGATTAATGAGTCTGACAATTAATTGACAAGCAAATTCCACTTATATTCCAGTGTTTGTTTATTAAAGATTAGAAGTCTTTATCTCAGAGTTTTCTTTACCTCATCTTGTTCATCAGCGGTAACCCCACTTTCAGCAGTAGTGGAGACTGTACCTGAATCAGTGACTAATGGCAGTGGTTCCGTTACTCTCGGCAGGAGTGGGGGAGGATTTTTGTACTGCTCTTTAATTGCATCAGGAACCTAAATTTAATAAATAAACCAAAGTCATCAAACACAGGTACTGGTTTGCCAGTTTTTCTGAATGAGGAGTAAAGTTACCTCAAGAAAGAATACATAATAATAAATAATTGGTGTTAAAATATATAAATAATAGTGTTATTAATCCTTACCCTAAGTCTGATTAAAACATTAATAATAATTCTACGTCACCAACGTTAACATTTTCCTTACATAAAAATGCATTTCCAACAGAAACCTCTTACACACTTTCTCATGTGTCTGTCAAAGAGATTCACATGGCATTAGCCTTGAGACAATCCCTACCTAATTTCCAGTGATTTTACATATATTGCACTGTACATGTTGACATCATCATGTGGTGAAGCCTTCCACCAATAAGAGGGCAACACACCTCCATGCACTCTCCCCCCTAAGCATTTGTGAATCTTCATTTCTTGATGAGGCAAGTAAGAAAATGTGTACCAGAAGAAGGGAGGATGGGTAGGAATATATGCAATGGTGAGTATCTATCAGATAAACATTTTCATGTAAGGGAAATGTTAACTTCTGAGATGATACTCACCTCTACACACAGTTTAGCTAGAACCCCACATTGAGAAGAAGGAAAGACCAGTGCAAAAGTTACCTAGATGAGCACCCTTCAGAAAGCTTCCAAAGGATGCCCATGAGGTGTGACACCCAATTCCATGTGTTCCATAGGGGCAGACCGTATCTTGTCTCATCCAAAGTATACAGTTTGCCCATATAGGAAAGGAAAAAGAAAAGAAGCCAGAGCTGTGTCACAGGAATCGGCAGAATTGGTACCTAAAGGGAGAGGTTCATGATACGGCATACCACATGGTCCAACAGGACACAGAAGTTGGTCCAATAGGGGAGTGACAGAAGAAAGGAAGATCAGAGAGAAGTATGGTGTACCTCCTGAGCAGTAAAAACCCAATGAAGAAAGGATTGTTTTGGGGATATATAAATATTAGTGTGGTGGAAAAGGGTGCAAAAAGCATCCAAAGCAAAGAAATCGGAGGAACAGTAATCGTAGGAGAGAAGTAGGAGGAAACAAGTCAGGAGATAAAGACTGTACAAAAGCCACAAAGTAACAGTTCAAATGGGGCATGCATGAGACTGTACAAAACTTCATCAAGGTCTCAGTCAGGTAAGGGAGTTGGGTGAGGAGAACAGAGAGGAAAGGGGAAGAATCACCTCTTGATACCAGAAAAGGAGAAAGGCCATGGACAGGGCCACCTGACAACTAGGAAAGGTGACACACAGAATTACTACCAGGAGGAAAATGGTGGCAGACTGATTAATTGCAAAAGACTAACTACAGATGGTGATAGACAAATACATTGGAATTATTACAAGAATAATGCCACATTGGAGGAAAGTGTGGCCCGATAGGTGACAGATTGGATAAATTCCATGCATGAGGGTGGAATGAGGATACCTCTCTAGGAAGAAGAGAAGTGTAAGAGAGAGGATAACAGGAAGGGAAGGTCCAAATATCAAGTGTACAAAGCCTAAAAGGCCCAAGAAGGGGAGTAGTTTGTAAATCTGAGACCAAGAAGGAGAAGGCAGATAGAGGAGTAGATATAGAGCAAAAAGTACAACCAGGCCTAGCTGAGAAATCAATGGAAGAGCCTATGGATGAGGTGTAGAGGGTCTTAAGAGAGGAAGCCCAAAGTTGAGCAGGGTGGTAAAATCATCAAAGATGAAAGTGTCCAACCAAGGGTAAGCCTCACAGAAGATCTCAGGTGTAGCGGCTATTTTATGGACTGGGCAAAAGAGGCAGTCCCCCACCGATACTGAAACTCCCATCAAAGGATATGAACAGCCTCAGAAGTGCATTATTAATGGCTGAAAAAAAAAAAAGGTTTCTGGAACAGGACCCATAAGAATGATTAGAGAAGGAAAAGACCATGAAATAGACTGAGTGAAGCATAACTAAGTGAACCCTCAACAGGGCAAGCAATGGAAACATCTTTGATTACCTTAATGTGGAGTGAACTCTTGTCTAGTATACACACACTGAAAATCAAGCCCTCAATGAAAAGTGTACCTCAGAGAGAGAGAAGAATCGAAGAAGGAAAAAATATGGCTTAAGAGATGGTAAGGGAATGCAGGAAGTAGTACAGACAGGCTCCAGTCACCATGAGAATTTCTTGAGGAAAGGCTCATGAAAGAAGACAATGGACCCCACGAGAGAAAACCTTAGTTCCACATGCTTCACTGTGGGAGATACTTAAGGGCATGTCTCAAAGGAATGAGGGTTTCTAGGGAAGTCAGAGATCCTAAAAGTGAAAGAACCTCTCAGGCAGGGAGAGAACATAAAGTGTAAAACCTGTTGAACAGATTTACCATAGCACACAGGAAAAGAAGATAGGATGAAGTCGTTTGAGATGAGAAAAGAAGCAAGTGTCCAATAGTACCTAACACTAGGTGGGTGTGAGAAATACCCCCCCTCCCCCCAACCAAGTAGCCACCATAAAGGAAGAAATGTAGGTTAAAGAACAAACATCCAAGAATGGACTAACAGATATAAATAGTAAAAGAGAAGAGATGCCAGCCTCAGGTCATGAATATGGAAAGGCCCTCCCGATACCAAGAAATATAAGAGGTGCCGATGCACAGTCATAGGGAAGAGCAGGGAATGGAAAGAAAGATGGACAGAACAAAGAACAGAAAGGTTGAAAATACAAAGTGAAGTTGTTGAAGTAGTTACCTCAAAAAGTCTCACATCTAAACATAACCATGCCAATGAAAAGAATGAGATATTTTGCATGCAGTTGTAGAGGGAGCATTTGTTCAAGGAGGTGTGTAGCACTCTTATTGGTGGAGGGTTTTGCTGCATGATAAATCATCATGCAGTAGCACAATTTCACGTGATTCACAAGAATTTTAGGTGGAAGTTTCACAACGCTGATGGCATGCAAATCTCTCTGGCAGATTAGCACAATTTCAAGAAGAAAATAACTATCTGTCTATGAAGGTGAGTGATTGTATCGGAACTATCAAGTCCCCCTTAACTATTTTCCCACACACATACATTTTTGATGTCACTGTCTCCTTAAAACATCCAGCTACTCTTCACTCAAAAAGCTTTGCCACTCTGTCCATATTATATAAAATTCAAACCATAGATACATCTGAGAACAAAATTATAAATTACAAGCTCACTAACTGGAATTGGTCAATATTTGTCCCTAATCAGTCACTTATGAGAAAAAGAATACATATACTGATATGTACATACCACCACACATCAACTGACACCATATCATATAGTCAGTATTATTTACAACTATAGACTTATAAAATGGGATAAGCTCAACAGTTCAAAAGAACATACCACCACACATCAACTGACACCATATCATATAGTCAGTACTTATTTACAACTATAGACTTATAAAATGGGATAAGCTCAACAGTCTAAAGATGGAGACAAGTGCACTTCTATCCTCCATCTTGACATTGAATAGCAAGATATTAGGTGTAAGAGATGATGTATTAGTTTAGAATTAGCGAGTCGTCAAATATCAAAATTAGATAATTTTAAATTGTAAGATGCAAACAACAATCAATTATGCTAAACTACAATACTGATAAAACATATGTATATATATATATAGATAGATAGATAGATAGAGAGATAGATAGATACACACACACACACACACACACTTATTACAGTCATATCAGGATACTATTCAATTTCAAATACTTTCATTTCTATAACTCAATTAATTAATAATTAAATGTTACACAATAACACACAGTCTATCTTGGCTTGTGTATGACTGTGAATAATCAACATAAAAAAAATAGGAAAGTATTTTTTATCGAATTCTGAAATAATAATTTCATTCTGTTAAACATTTTAATAAAAGTGTTTAGCAGATCGAACATTACAACTGTTGTTTTCTGTAGTTAACAATTATATTGCATATCTAATCATCAACCCATCAGGCTTAGGCCTAACGCTTAGGCCTAACATAAAAAGGTATTTTTTGGTCTAGTATTAGGGTGAATGCTAGTAGGTTGTTATGCCTCTGGTTACAATATGAAACATTTCAAAGGCAGTTGATAAAATGATTAAATAATTGCAAGAAGAATCTGAAAAAAATAACTGATCTGTTATTAGCAACTGATTTATTGGTAATGACCCGATTTTCTTAACGACACATCACTTCGAGTAATCTATTACAATATAAACATCAGAAAGATATGTCACTATATAAACTACGGATTTCTGAAACCATTTATTTCATGAATAGATGTTATCAAAGACTTTTTAGGAATTAAAAGGTACGACTTGGATACACTGATCAAATTTCATTGAAAAGATTTTTGACATTTAAATACATAAAACTTTTTCAAGTACACCATTTACTTATAAAATATTTATGCAAAAACAACTTGTAAACAACATTCCATATTAAATTACCTACCCTAATGGTGTTTCGAGGTGGCAACCTTACTCTGTATCTAAATGGTGGGTTTCTTCTATGGACCTTCTTTAAAAAGTTCAACTTGACAGTATCTTGAGATATTGGACCATTATATATGTCCCATAGCTTCACTCTTTCTGTTAAGCTCACTGAAGTCAGCAATTTTTCTTCCTGAACAAAAAAGAGTGAGAATACTAAATATAACAAGTTTCCACAAATACAAGAATTTCATAGTCACAAAACATAAAACTAGATGTACTTCTACATGGTTCCCAAAGAGTGTTCTGTATGAAGAGTAAATAAAACCAAAATTAAGAGTTTGTTTGTTTGTTATGGAGTTCGGGCAAAGCTACATGAGGGCTATCTGTGCTAGCCATCCCTAATTTAGCAGAGTAAGACTAGAGGGAAGGCAGCTAGTCATCACCACCCACTGACAACTCTTGGGCTACTCTTTTATCAACAAATAGTGGGATTGACCGTCACATTATACCACCTCCACGGCTGAAAGGGTGAGCATGTTTGGTGTGACGGGGATTTCGAACCCACGACCCACAGATTGCGAGTCGAGCACCCTAACCACCTGGCTATGTCGGGCAAAATTATGAGTAACAAATATTTTTATTTCTTGCTTTTCATGTTATGTCATGTTGTGTTGTCGGCTACAGAGTGCATAATTTTTCTCATGATTAACCCTTTCACGACGAGCTCAGTATAATATACACGGGTTTGTAAACACATTTGCACATGTTAAGTATTTATACTATAACTTTTAATGCTGTAAGTGTATGTTCACAAAGTTTGGTAAAATAGATATAAATTTAATTTTTTCTTTCTAGAATGACTACAAATTATAACACGAAAACACAAATGTTTAGTCTAAATAGCTTAAATCTCATAACATTATACATTTATTATTTTTATTATATTGACCTTCCAGTCATGCGTGGCTAACAATACAGAAGTTACAATGATGCAGCACACGCACGTTACTGTATCCAATAATATAAAACTGACCTTTAGTCTTTACAAAGTGACATGTCCTGGCTGTGTTTTATTGGACTAGTATTTTGTAAAATACAATCACATTTCAATTATTATATATTATATATGTATATAGATTATTACAATTTAGAAATAAGTTCTTAAACCTATTTTTCTT
>NW_013667385.1:152030-157471 GCF_000517525.1 Limulus polyphemus | reverse complement strand
TTTATTGGACTAGTATTTTGTAAAATACAATCACATTTCAATTATTATATATTATATATGTATATAGATTATTACAATTTAGAAATAAGTTCTTAAACCTATTTTTCTTAAAACATAGATAGAACAGTAAATAAAGAAGTAAAGCAAATAATTATCTCTTCTTGTTACGACCTTTGTACTCGGTTGATGATTGGCGTAGATTGCTAAGCTGTAAGAAATTTCGTACGTGAAGGATGTGAAATGAAATAATTTGTTTAGATTTTATTATATATATATATATATATATATTTAAATAAACAAAAAATCATAAATTACTATATTGATACCATAGAATTCCACTATAATTTATCAAATTTAGTAACTAAGCAGTATTTCGGTCTAAAAAAATATGAACTTTCGAGCAGACTAAAGACATAACCTACCTCCTTGAATTCTTGTTTTGAAAGAATGAGATGATGTCCTAACACATGAAAATGGCTGAGAAAGCCACTAGAGGGACATTCTAAGCTTTCAATTGGTTATTCACATGTCACATACACAAGTAAGTGTATATAAGGGACTGTTTCCAAAAATGGAATGAGGTGAACAGGGCCACTGTGTTTGATTCAGCACATGAGGTTCTTATTTCATATTCTAGCTTGTCAATATCGATAATTTTAGTTCATAATTCATACAAAACTATAGACTTAGTATTTTGACATCACAAACATCTAAGTTGAACCAGTGCTGATTTCAACATACCACGTGACACACAAAAACCAATGTTTAACTGTGTTTTTTTAATATTTACTTTTAAATTAAGAAATTGAGTAAGGTATAATACTAACATTTGAATTACAATCTACAGTTTGATACCAAACTTATGGACATAATTTCATAAAATAGTAGTTTAAATAAATTTTGAATGGAAGTCAACAAATGCGATGACATGGCTTTTGACCTGTGACCCATAGAACAGGGTTAATAGCATGCACACATTTTACTAATGTCAAGACAGTACAAATTGCAATGTTAAGCATTCATTATGTGACATCATTTTAGTCAATTTAGTGTATACTGACTGACTGACAGACAACACACTACTGTATAATGGTGTGAGTGGTTAAAACGGGTAACTCCTCAAGGCAGTCTTCGGTCCCCTTTTTGGGGAAAATATGAGCATACATGTTTATTGTGAACAAAAATATTAATTTCCTTATACTTTATAAAATAAACTTACTTCTGCTTTATTAATGTATGTTTTAAATTACGTTATGTGCATAATTATAAACAACTTTTTATTTTAATTCCTACACCTACACGTAGAACTGGATTAATAATGGAACTTGCTAACTGATTAACTGTCAGATTCATTACTTGATTATATTCAAATAATTGATAACTTGCAAATGAGACACTAATATTCCTATTTACAGCCTGTTTTGTCTTTTAATTAACTTTTTAAATCCTGAGCTCTTGTATATGAAAATAAACTCCATACAAAAGATATAATAAAACCTCTAACAAGCTGTAAATATGACTAATAGAATTCCATGCGTTTCTCCCTATAAATTTCCACAAAACTAGCCAGATTTACTAAATTTTTATTGATGAAAATAAACCTTACTTTGTAACATTTATTAATTCTATATAATCTTCAGAAGAAAAAAAACCTCACACTACAAAAAAAAAGATTCTAACAAAACATGACTAGTTTGAGTTATAGGCTAACATCAGGTGTTATTTAAAAACTCATTATAGAGTAAACAAGATTTGACAAACAATACTGACTTCAATAGAAAAATACAGAGATAACAGATCTTGATAAATGGAACACTTACTTATTTTAAACATATTCCAAAAAATTTACTAACTCCCTGAAAGGTTTGACCATTGCAATTTCTTTTTTTTATGTTTGAAATAACTAGTCCATCTACTGAATTCTAGTTGACAGTTCAAAATTAGGGATGGTGGCAGATCACGTTTGTAGTTTGCAATAACTCAAAGACAAGAAACAACCACAATGTCACAGAGGCTGAAACGGTGGGCATGATTGAAGGAATTGGATATGAAACCCTCCAATTACGAGGCAACCACCCTAATTACCAGATCATGCCGGCCAAAGCTGAACAAACTCAAATTAATATAAAAAAAGAAAAGAGATATTGAAAAATCATAATGATAATTATTAATAATTAATAATTTTTATTATTTCAATAGTTGGAATAACAGGAAACCATAATTTCAATTAGTTGATTATTCTTGTGACATTAATTATTTACTCTTAATTTGGATTAACCAATAATTTTACTTGACACTAATCAATGTTATCAATTCTCATAGGTAATCAATTATATCGATCAGTCAAGATAATTACCCAGCTCTACTCAATAGGGTACGAGTTCTGGTTTCTTTTGTTTGTCAAATTGTTCAGTAAATTTGATAAAATATTCACAAAGCTTTTGTAATATGCTCCTTTACTTTTTGAACAAAGGTTTTGAAATCTTGTCATTAGAATTTTAACAACCATAATTGTATGAGAAGTGGGGTGGTGGGAATTAAAAATTAAGATTTTTTTACAAATTTTTAAATTTTTTGTGAAGTACACTAATTAAATGTTATATATTGGTAAAATTTCAATTTTAAAATTTGTATTTAAATTTTGATATTGCAAGTGTGCACTTAAATTATGGGCTAGATTGCTTACGTTATTGAGATTTGTGAAAGTAAATGATAGGTAATACTGTTACTTATTTTAAAAATAGAGCAATACTGTAGTTTTGATTTGACACTGAATTAAAAGTTGCTGTTGTTCAAACTAAATATTTGGAAATTACAAATTATGAATTGCTCTTAACTTCAATAACCACAGTGACCCCACATATCAAAGAATTTTCTGAGCAAATTAAATACATTTCAACAAAACTAAAATTAAAACAGTATACTGACACTGCACAACTTTAAGCAATATTTTTTTTAGCCAAAAAGACTCCTTCCAACCCAAAAATAGGATTGATAGTGTATATAAAATTTCATACAAAGAATATCACGTAAAATGAGCCAAACATTCAGCACATTTGGCTGTGCCGATGCTTTCAGTTTAGTAAACTACATCCTCACAAAAAATTGAATTCCAGAATGGAAAAAATCTTAATAAAATATAATAATAAATTTTACAGCATTTCAGTCATGGTGTATCTAAAAAGATTAAAATCAGAAGAATACAAGTACTAGTGAAACTTTACCGGTAGGATGTCACATGCTATTACCATAACTGTATCTAATCACTGGCACTAATGTACAGTATTAAATACAAACATAAAATTTAAGGACAAAAATGGACCTGTTGGTTCATCTTTAAAATAAAGAATTGAAAGCCAGCCTTTATAATTCAAATAATTACCATGCCTTCCCTTACATTAATTGTATCAACCATACATAAAGGCAAAAAATTCCAACGGCCAACCACCCTGTTCGAAAAATAAAGTTGTCTTAATTGAAGATGACTCCTATCCTGCCAAAATTTATATTTGTATCTCCTAGTTCAAACATTCTTACCACTAATTACAAAAATGAATGATGCCTCAATCAGAACCCCTGTAACTCTTTTCAAGAAAAAAAATAAACAATTTTAAAGATCTTAACCAATCCTCATAAGACAACCTTTCCATACCAGATATCATCCTAGTAGCCCTCCTCTGAACCCTTTCCAACAATTCAATGTAAGGTACCCAAGACTGAACACAAGACTCCAAATGTGCACTAATCAAGGACATATACAATGAAATTATAACCTCTTCAGACTTTTATTCAATATTTATGTAGGTATAACCTAAAATCCTATTTGACACTGAGGAAGACACTAAGCAGCATTGAAATGTATGGCAGGTTTTACTTATGTTTTAAATTAAACAGCTTTAACTTATGGTTTTAAAAGTTACACGCCTGGTTTTTCAATATAATATTTAATCGTGAACAAATGAGAAGCTTACAACACTTAGGAACAAACTACAAATTTGGGAATTTTTTTCATAGTGTCTTTTCACATTTATTTTTTCCTGATCATATTTTTTATGTTAAAATACATCTGTTTGAAAACTACAATGCTATTCTTCTATGAAAATAAATCAGGTAAATTTAGTTAGGAACAATAAGCGACATCAAAGATTTTGAGTGACAGAAATCTTTTTGTATTGAATATTATATTATATTAAGTACACGGTAATCCAAAATTATCTTCCCTATTTTAAAATTTAATTATTAACTGTATCGCTATGAGTTTACCTATGGTCAGTGGTCAAAGGGCATGTCATCACATTTGTAGACTTACGTTCGAAATATTATTGAACCACTACTTTACAAATTTATGTCACTAAGTTTCGTATCACATTGTAGATTATAATTCAAATTTTAGTATTACACATTAGTTAATTTCTTAATTTAAAGGTAAATATTAAAAAACATTTCTAAATATCAACTTTTGTCTGTCATGTGGTATATTGAATGCAGCTTTGGTTGAAATCATATGTTTGTGATGTCCGAATACAAAGTCTTAAAAACTCAAGTTATCGATATTGACAAGCTAGAATCTAAAATAAGAACTTCCTGTCTTTTCTATTTGTTGAGATATCACCATATTTAATGAAACAAACAAAAATGGCCCCACCCACCTCTTCCATTTTTGGAATTACTCCCTTACATACATCCACTTTGCTCTATCATGTATTTATAATCAAAAGCTCAGAATTTCTCCCACGTGGTTTTCTCAGCCTTTTTTTTTTAAGGTGGGAAGTTTTGAATCTAGGAAGGAAGGGCAGGATTCATACAGGATTGGCAAGAACAAATTCCAGAATTTTTTCACAGACTTTCTTTTGGTTTTTCAAGGACCATTCATGTTACAAGAACCCACAATATCATGTAGGGCACCATTTTTATAAATAATATTATCTATATTGATAACTGGGTATGCAGTAATAATGTCTGGAACTCAAATTGGGAAATGAATAAAAACAGAAAACATACTGTTATGATTCTGATGATTCGATAAGAATTTAATATATGTATCAATGAAGCGGGTAGTGTTTCTTATTACAGTTGATTGCAATGGGCACTCTTCCAACAACTTCTTGGCCATTGCTATTAGTCCTCCAATGTATTCTGAACTCCATTTTCTGTTGTTGTCATTATGGAATGAAAAAAGTATAACTTGTATCTATTTCCTATTTTTTTTATGGTGGTTACAAGGTCGGTCAAACCGACCAAACCCATACAGAGATACAATAATGAAATTAACAGATAAAATATAAAGTTTTTTCAAAACAAAAGCATTTAATAATTATCTGAGGAGGTTATACAGATCTTGCATGCGAGATTTGACAATTTTTTGATTCATAAAAGTATTTTTACTCTTAAAATCAAAATTACTTTGCATGTTGGATAGTCAACATTCGAAAAGAAAAAAA
>NW_013667385.1:148389-151102 GCF_000517525.1 Limulus polyphemus | reverse complement strand
AAAGTAAAATATTTTACTTTAACAGCTCTTTCCTCAACATCACAAGCTAATTCTGAAACATTATTACCAAGTTTGGACAAATAATTGTATTTATTTGTTGTGATAGATATTATAGCTAATTAGACAACAACTTTAGAAATGTTGAGGAATAAATGTAAATACACCTCTCCAGCACTAGAGGCGTGTAGCTCATAACGTGTAGATAATCATACATGATGAAAAAATTTGTTTAAAACATTATCATAACATTTGTCCAAAAGCAAAATAAGTTATTCAATTATTTATAAGTTATCGAGTTCCATGAGCAATTCTGAAGTGCGATTACTCAAACACTCCATTCCATCAGCACTGTGTAATTTGATGGGCTTCATCCATTACGTGTCTCAAAGACCTTTAAACCTACATGAAGGTTATGCAGTCAGCTGATGTGGTTTGTGGATGCTGTCCCAGTGAGATCCTTAGAGGTATTCTCAACGAAGATGTGTTCTGGGTGTGAAAATCATTATTCATCCAGCTTCTTCAGCCTTTGGCACAATCAACTGAAAGGATAGAAGCAAACACATCTGTATTATCTGAAACCAACCAAGAATTTCTCACATTGCAACAAAAAAAAATACATGGGCAAGCAGAAAAACTGTCCACTCACAAAAGATGAGAAGTAAACGAAGAATATCCAAGAATGATACCAGCATGTTATCACTCCAGCCTACAGTGCAGTATACCTAGTTGATGAAGAATGAAAATCAGCATGGGACCTCATTGTAGCTGTGGCCAATTTCAAAGGTTGTAATGATAACCAAACTGTTTTTACACAGTTGACTAACTTAGAAAGAGTGCATCTGACTACAAAAACCATTGGGATAGCATCTATGCTATGAAGTTTAAGAATCTCTCTCTCCATACTATCATAGTTGGAAGGCCCATATTTTCCCTGTACTTTTGTCCACCGAGTCTAAAACCCTTCTGTCTCTTCCTTGTACCACACGTGTTTAGAAGATCATGCACTCTCTAAAGAAACTGGATGAAGATGTTCAATGATGGAATGTTAGTCTTTCGTCTTTCATGGTCTCTGGTGGATGAAAAAAATCACAGAAGCAGCCTTGGGTCAGCAACTATCTGATGAACATGAGGAAAAAAAATAGGAGGAACAAAATGGCAAGGAACAGAACAAAGAGATACAAATAACAATGGAAGACAAAATTCACACAAAAAAAGAGGCAATATCTCGACGATCACATTTTACTGGTCTAAAATGCTGATTTGAAAGGCATTCATTTTTTGTAGATAATTCATAATAAAGCCTTATTAGACTACAACTGTGTTAAGCTTAACTTTTAATACATGACAAATAAAAAAAGTTGGTAATTAGGACATCTAGAAATATACATAAATTGAACTTTATCGTGTTCATTACTGACCTAGAACTTAGGATACAAATCAAAGCAAACAAGGAACATAATAATTTGGGATTTGAGAATAGCCTAGCAAGAGGAGTAACTCATTATCAGAAACTTTTAATAATGTATAAAGTTAAAGAAAAGGGAAACTCTTAATGCTTACTAATATTTCTTTAATCATACATATCAGTACATAACATTTTACCATTATGTGATCACTCAACTATGAAATCCTACTTCACGTACATAAAGTTACATGACAACTTCCTTGTACATATTTTAAAATAGTACATATTACTTCACTTTTACTCTGTTAACATATGTTTAAGAAAATCAAAATTGCAATTCTCAAATAATACTTCAATGTTAATTAACTCACACTTGCAAAAATAAATCGTGGTGAGTTTTGGAAGCGACAAAAAGCATAATATACTAGTTGTTATGATTATAAAAAGAAAGCACCATTTTAGGTACATGGTCATCAGAATTTATGATTTTAAGTATTGTTATAAATGCCATCCCTTAAATCAAGTTAAGTTATATATACATGTTTACTGTTACGCCTCCAGTCGTTAGTTGATTTTCCGTAACTTCGTTCCGACAAACTTTAGCAACACAAAATCAACACAAATCCCTTAAATCAAGTTAAGTTATATATACATGTTTACATTGTCTTGATTTTTTCTCGCTTGCTCCAGTCTTTTATACCCCATTTAACTGCCCTTGGCGATATTTATTTCGTGACACCCTCCACCTACGTCAATGCACCCTTTATCCTGTTACTGTATATAAGCACCTCATTCGGATAATGCAATCATTTTTTCGAGACTGACTCCATCCCAGTCTCTAACACCGACTCTTAGTGGGGAGGAAGGGCAGGAGAGTGTGAAAGGAGGTAAGTATTATTGGAAATACATTTTAAATTTAGAAAAAATTTAACTTCCAATACATACATACATACATATACACTTATAGCCAGAATCCCACATGGAGAAGGTGTAGGGGATGGTGAGGGCATTATCCATACAGAAAGCATCTGCATATATCATGGGTGTGTCAATTGAAGATTGGCACCGTAGTTGGGGAACCACACTACATCCAGAACAAGTATGCTCTCCACCCAGAACTTAATTCATGTACTGTGGGTGGAATTTTACATGACTTATCATCACTATTGGCCAGGCCCCAACCAGATAACCGAGGTTCCACTACTCGGGGTTGGAATTATAGGACAATGGTCCCTATATCCCACGTTGGTGGCTAGGGCAATGGGACAGCAATATATATATATATATATATATATATATATATATATA
>NW_013667385.1:143583-147708 GCF_000517525.1 Limulus polyphemus | reverse complement strand
CTCATGAACACTCATCCTTGCTCCCCAACCCTGTGGGGATGTGGAACAATTGTGCTCAACCAAGGACCCAGGATGGAATCATTCTGCATTTGGAATTATGAGGAAACAATGGACCTTCTTCCATGAACAATGTACAGAACCAATATTGATCAAAAAGAAGGGCCACATGAACCCAACCGGATAGCTGAGCGTAAAATCTGAACTGGTATTATGAGTAGGCTCCCACGTAGGCTGGTGCCTCTCCTACCGACATCTGTGAAAAAACATCCAGAGACTTTGGCCCTAACTAGATATAACAAGTGATAGGGATCCAAGCAGTCATACTTGTCTGGGTACAGAAGGACGAAAGTAGAAAGACAGAGCCTCATGCACATGCAGCACAAACAACTCTGACCGACAATGTCCACAGTCCGGAAGCAAAAAAAAATAAACTTTAAGGGAAAAGTGATACATGGTACGTGAGGCTAAGGGCTCAAACAGATGTCAAAACAGAGCATATAATATCACCTTAATATCCCAGTTAGGTAAGTGAAAAGGCTTTTTGGGATAAAGAACTTGAGAAAGCCAAATAGCACTCCAAACTCAAATAATTTCACTCTTTTCAAAGAATTAATTGTAGTCGATAAAGCCACATTATACAAGGCAACTGTACATGATACTAAACCTTTGTCAAACAGCCAGGTCAAAAAACAAGCTATGGTGAGACACTACTGTTGATATGTGTGTCATTTTCTTGGATAAATGTTCATCATAGGACTATGCAGAGAATGAATCAAATACATGGCAACCTTAGAAGTTAAACCCCGATGCCCTGCAAAGGACCGCATAACTTCCATGCATGAAGCTTGAGCTTTGGGATGACTGGGTGTATGATGTCAGACCATGGTTGCCTCAACAGAAACAGCCAAAGAGGAGGTGACAGAGGTGGGCACTCTTAAAGATACTGAAGAAGCAGAAACCATGGGCGAGCCAGCCAATCCAGTACTACTAATAGCACTCAAGAATGGGTTGACCAAACCATAGCCAGAACTCTGGGTAACAGACGAATCAGTGGGAAGGCATAGAGGTGTAATTTCATCCAGTCTTGACTGAATGCATCTATTGCCAATGCCCAAGGGTGAGGTAATGGGGATTAAAATGGCTGTAGTTGAGTGTTCTCACGATGTAGCATCCATTCGGTCAGGAGAATCTGGTTGGGTCAAGACAAATGATCTGCTATAAAATTCATCACCCCTAGAACATGGCAAACTAGTAGGCTGATAAAAACAAAAATCCCGAGATCAAGTGCCCCTTGATGGTAAATGTCGGAGTGAAGCACGTCAATTGTTTCCCTCAATAATTCCAGACCTTAAGACATTGCCCTTTAGACAGCAAGAAGCTCTAAAAGACTAATATGGAAGTTTTGTCGTCCATCAACAGACCCTGGAATTCCAGACAGTTGATATACAAACCCCATCCCTGAAGAGGGGCATCTGTGAAGAGATGGATCTCAGGCCGAGGTGGCGGTAGTGGAAGACCTACCATAGTATTGTTCCTATGAAACCACCACTAGAGATCTCAGATGATGATTTTGAATAAGAAGACTGGATGATCCAGTGGATCACTGTTCATGATCCATTGGTCGTGCAGTGACCACTGAAGTGATCTCATATGTGCTCGTCCCAAAGGAATGAAAGATTCAAGTGATGTCCACATTCCCAAAAGAGAAATAACCATCCTTGAAGCGGGAGAAAGGGACAGGAGTAATAGTCATAGCAGGGTAGAGTCTTGAATTGCAGTACCTGATCCGTGTGCACAAAATGTAGATAGTGGTGGGATGACTCTGCTATAGGAATGTGAAGATCAAACTTGGTCATCCAAAGTTTTGGTGAAAAATGCCAACGTATGGTGAGGAATAACTCCATCGTGAACCTGGGAGGATCTAAGAATTGGTTGAGATGAGAAAGATTGATGATTGGATGCCAATCTCCTGTCTTCTTGGGCACAACAAACAGATGGAAATACATTCCCGGGAGAATTGGGAATTTATTCTTTCTACTGCCCCTTGACCAACAACTCTCTGATAGCCCTGGAACAAAGGTTCAAAATCCAAGGATATGTCATTGGTGGAAACACTACAAGTTGGGGGGATAATGGTGGAGATGAGAACTGAATGACCATCCCTGATGCAAAAACATGTAGTACCCATGGATCTGTGGTAGGAATTCCATACATCCAGAAAATGTCATAGCCAAACCCCCACAAACCTCACCGGCATAGGGTAGCCATTGCCACTGCTGGCAACGTTTTGGCTGAGCAGAGGAGCCTCTTTGATATGGGCAGAATCTATTTTGGGTACCAGTGGATCGAGGAGCTGATATCGGGGCTCAGGACATTCAAATTGTGGTAGAGCTGTGACTCCCTGTAGAGGGCGAAGAAAATCAAGAGGCCAACAACGACAATGATGAATGTAAAGAGGCGACATCAATATGTGATTCTCATGATTCTGGAACACCCACAAGAATCAAGGGACAAAGAAAGGGAAGCCTCATGTACCTCACAGAGGCCAGCAATAAAATAGATGAATGTCCTCCAACAAGGCATCTCTACCCAACAACATACCAGCCAAGAAACTAAAGAAAGAGCAGAAACTAACAATCGTACTAAGCTAGATGCCAACAAAGGTCCCAACTCCTCATCAAATTGATGTAGTGATCGCTGAAAGGCTTCTGACAAAATCTGGAGAGATAATAAATATCTCAGAAACATAGTGAGGGTCACACAAATCCTAGAAAATTGTGATATGTTCCAGTTGATCACAGGTTCCATTCTGGAGCCCCACATTTCTAAAAGTGGTTCTAGTCTTTGAGTCTAAATATGCAACCCCTTGTGGTGATACACTAAAGCATGTTGTTCCGAGAAGCGTGGCTGACAAGGCATAGCTATCTCTTCATGTAACTGAGAGGTAAATCTCCCCGCACAAACAGCTATATCAGGTGATGAAGGAAGAACTAAATATTCACCTCTAGACCTTTCCACATCAAGGAAGGTGTAGACTGAAAAGCAAATGGGGAAAAACCCAAAACATCACACACCCCACTGACTAACTGAAGAAAAGGAACTGGAGGTGGCTGATTCAAATTGACCTCTTGAGGAGTAAAGGAAGGTGCTAGAAAAATCAAATCTAAATTTTCTCTAGAATGTCCAGGATTGTCAGCAAAAGCAGTCTCAGAACCCCCTGGAGAAACACCCCCTGGACCAAACATATGCTTCCATCTCACTATGAATCAGATCACAGACATCATCAACTGAGAGGGATCCCCCTCCCCCCTGACTGTTGAGCGATGCTAGATATCAGAGGTGGGATAGGGGAGGTCTGATTAGTCTCCGTGCTGGAAACAGTAACCAGGAATTCATGCAATATATCAAGCATGTTGGAACAAAAAAATTATTTTTATTACAAAAATCAGCTTGGTGATGCGAAAATTGTTCCAAGTGTCTCTAACAGTCACAGTACAGACAAACCCATTCCTGAACATTTTGTCGAGAAAAATTTATAACATTATCTGAATGAGGTGCTTATATACAGTACCAGGATAGAAGATCCATTGACGTAGGAGGAGAGTGTCTCTAACAGTCACAGTACAGACAAACCCATTCCTGAACATTTTGTCGAGAAAAATTTATAACATTATCTGAATGAGGTGCTTATATACAGTACCAGGATAGAAGATCCATTGACGTAGGAGGAGAGTGTCAAGAGATAAATATCACCAACGGCAATTAAGTGTGGAATAAAAGACTGGAGCAAGCAAGAAAAAATCACAGCAATGCTTAGATGGGCAAAGGAAGAAACCTTGGAAGTTGAGCAATAGCTGTAAGTGTGAGGGGAGATAAGTATGTTTTGGAATTTCAATTTTCTCCTCATAGACCTCACTCACAAAATGTTTCTCATCTGGAAAAACAACTTCTATTAAAACACAACTAAATTTACCTAGTTCTTTAACTGAAGTTGCTTATGCTATTATGCCTAGGTGTCCTACATATATTAACAGAATATGGTATAAGTATAATGGCTGGAGACGGCTTAAATGGGTAATGAAGAAAAACTTTAATATAACTTTAACATGACAGCAAATGTACAAC
>NW_013667385.1:135242-143484 GCF_000517525.1 Limulus polyphemus | reverse complement strand
CTCCAGCCATTATTAGTCTCAAAGTGGGTTCCTTGTCATCGAAAACGAAAATGGTATAAGTATGTTGACATATATTTACAAATGTGAGTTGTTTTCTGCACGGTAAGTTTATATACTGTAATAGCTTATGGATCTTAACAAAAAATAAAAATCCTTCCAACCAACCTATCAAACTTTAAAAATACTTAAAAACTTAAAAGACCCAGAGATATAATTCAAATTTCATATTGTGAAATTCAATTTACTTAAACTAGAAACAGTTGAAATTCACCGATAAATACCGAAAAACCTGAATAACTTTTTTGTGGCTAATCATTTCTCCAAAAGGTACGAACAAGATATGTAATGATATTTAAATATCATTTAATTTCCATTTCCAGGCCTGAAGATCCTTTCTTTGACCTTCAGCAACCCTGCATCTGTGAACAACTTGATGGTTTTGATCTTGTTGACATTAGAACTAGTTTCAGTTCTCTAATAAATGTCTAGCAATGCTACCTTTAAACTGAAATGCTTCTTGATTCAAATGAAAAGACACCTGGTGGTAGAACCTACGAATCCCTGCAGGTAAACAGTAATAATGTGTGTGTGTTACTAAGAACACTTCAAGGCTAGAATGATTTCTTTAAATTTGAAGAAATATTGTGTTTATGTTGGCTCAAAAAACACCTAATAATTTTAATTCTAGGATGTACTTGTTTATGCAGTTTAACCCTCTAGATATGGGTAGGTAAAAGAGCACATGTCACGACATTTTTACAGTTACATTTAAAAGTTAATTAAACTATTTTATTATTAATATATACAAATAAACTTGGCTCAAAAATGTAGTTAACAAAACAAAATTTAATTGTATATAAGTTTTAATTTCTAATTTCAAAAATAATATATTTAAGTAAATTCTCCTTCTCTGATTTCTGTGTATTTCAAAAAAAAAATTGATATCTGTTCACTCGACCTTGCCTATTTTCTATTTTTTAATAACATCTCTATGATGTCCCAAATTTAATGCAAATTACTCATTATGGTACAGATATTAGTAAAACACACACTGCTTTTAATATTCTTCATTTCCAGAGATATAAACCAGAAGTCAAACCCACATGCTTTACCCTCCTATCACAAACTCTCTCACAAGTTGCCAATGTTATATAATAATTGTCTCTGACATTTGCTATTATATCATTTATAGTCAAAAGAAAAACAGTTTTAATTTATTGAATGATATAATGCTACTTTGTTCTCAGTACAGATTTGTAGATATTTTGCCTACAGATTCAAAGTTGCTACAACCAAGTTCAGATTGAGCAGCTCAGGGAATTATTTTATGGCACTTGTATATTATTTAGGAAGTCAGTTAAATTATAATAGATACAGGACACTGTTTTACTTTGTATGTTATTATTTTACTTTCTCAAGTGCATCTTTCAAATAAATAAAAATTATTTTAGTTGCAAATAATATTGTTACAAGGAATTAGGGTTAAGTTTTATGAGAGAACCAACAGCAAAAAACTAATGAACCAAGTGTAAGTACTAAATTTATTGCTTTTTTATGTATAATTCTTATGTCTTACTCAAATGCAAAAATCAAAAATATATTAGGTTAGATAATGTAAAAAAATAATAAAATATTTCTCAACGAGATACGCTCATGACTAGCACGTTACTCATTCAATATCATAACTTGAGCTATGTCCATTTGCCATATGATTTACAGCTTGTATCACATCATTATAAGTTAAGACACGGTTCAAAGAGCAATAAAATTAAATAAAAACAGATGTCAACTGTTATAAGTCTCAAGCTGTTCAGGATGAATAATTGTAATTTTCTATTTCAATCTGCAGTCATTCTAGAAGGAAAGAAAAGGGTAATTTAGATTTACTTTATATCTTTTGTGGTCCTTACAAGGTTTGTCAAATTGACTGAGTCCATACAGCATCAGGGTAGAGAAAGTAACAGATAAGATATATAAAGTTTTACTGAAGAAAAACAAAAAACTTTTGTTATTCATTTAGAAAGTTCTAGAGGTTATGCAAATAAAATATGAAACTGTAAGATTAAACGGTAATTTTAATCTTACATGAAAATCACTTTGCACTAAGACTAGTCAGAGTCTGAATCACACTCTTAACTCCTTATATTCACAAACAAATCTTCAAGAAAAAAAAAAAAAAATTTCATGAAGTTACACTTTACTACATTAAAAGTTATAGTATGTATATTTTCATGGTTACCTGGTTGTTACAACATCGTTAAATATGACCAAGCCAGTACAGAGAGAGCTAAAAGCTCCCTCCCACTGAAAACAGCAGTAGTCAATTTTTTTACTAAAAGTTGCAAAATTTCATGAAGTTACACTTTACTACATTAAAAGTTATAGTATGTATATTTTCATAGTTACCTAGTTGTTACAAGATCGATCAAAATGACCAAGCCAGTACAGTGAGAGCTAAAAGCTCCCTCCCTCCCTTATACTGAAAACAGCAGTAGTCAATTTTTTTTTTGTTAGTGACACAATGTCTTGCTTACAGTAAGATCAAGCTCTAGGAAAACATCTCTTAACCTTTTGTACCTGCTCCTGTCCTACAAATAAACACAGATAGGCCTATACAGAAAATTATTAACTTTTCACACTGTTTTTGTTTACTTAAGAGGTATTACAAATGTGCTTTGGTTTCAGGGTTGTTAACTTGGTATACTGTCAAATGCACATTTATTAATAAATACTTAGAACCCAGTACTTTCTAAATTGCATGTAGTTTAAAAATATAAAAAATTGCATGATTTCGAGGTCCATTTTGCATGTGCTGATGGTTCATATTCAGACCATGGTCTGCTGATGGAATACCACACCTGATTTAAATTATGGCATTGTGTACAAAGTTTTTACTGCTTAGTTATAAAACCAAATCTAGTTTAACCCTTTCCATTTGGGCTAGAGCTCATGTCATGACATTTTGTAGACTTACATTCACAATTGTATTAAATTACTGTTTTATGAACGTATGTCTATAAAGTTGAAATCATTATTATTTAATTTCTCAGTTTAAAAGTAAATATTAAAAAAATTGCTAACTATCAATTGTTGTGTGCGTCACGTAGTACATCATATTCCAAATTTGCTTAGATGTTATTGTGGGTAGCAGAAAATGTAAAGTCTACAGTTTTTAACAAATAAGAAACTCAAATTACCAATACTGACAAGCTAGTATATAAAACAAGAACCTCCTACCTTTACTATTTGCTAAGATATCATTATACTTAGCAAACCCACCACAGTGGCTCTGCCCACTTCTTCCTCTTTTGAAAATACTTGTTTACCTACACCATTTCTCTTAAGTACATGGTTATAACCAATTGAAATTGTTCATTTTGAACTATGCAACCATGTCAGTCTTCCTAAAGTATTCACATGGGTTTGAAGGTAATATGCTGATCAGAAATGAAATTTTGTAGACCCAAATACAGCTTTGTTAGGAAGCCTGATAAATTACAGTGGAATTTCGTCATGTCAATAGAGTAATTTATAAGTTTTTATATCCTTCACGTGTGAAATTCAATTAGGCTTAGCAAGTATAAAGCACAAGTACATAAAAACTTTGTAACATCGTAAACAGTAGAGATCATTGGTTTCCATATTTATTTTTTATGTACTGTTCAATGTTTTAAGAAAAATACTGAAATTTAAGAATTTATTTGTAAATAGTAATAATAATAATAATATATATACATATGTAATGTATGGTGATAGAAATGTTACTGTATTTTACAAAACACGGGTATGCTGGTACTAAGACTAAGAAGGGTAAGACATTTGTACTTTGTAAAGTCCAGTTTTATGCTATTTGATACGGTAGCATGAACTGCACGTGCACTGTGTGACTTACAACTTGTGTGGAAGAAGTTAATATTTTCCTAAACTGAAAATGTATTTCCGATAGATACTTACCTCCTCTTACAAAATAGCTTTTCTTGATTAGTACTGCCCTCTATCAGCACAAATTTCAATGCTCACCACTAGCCTTCCACCTCCAGCTTCTCCATATCCATGTGTAAATGATTATGTAGCACCTCTCTGCCAATAGAAGCATGACACAACCCTTATCGTAACCAGCACCCTCTCCACATTTGGTTATAGTACTTACACCAAATATCACTGGAAATTGGGAGACTGAGTAGGAAATATGAGAGGATGTAAGGTATTATATCGCAAGTTAACAAATTAGCTAGAATCCCACACAGAACTGGTGAAGGGATGGTGAAAAAAATGGTCCCCCTTTAGGAAGTGCCCAAAGAGAGACCAAAAGGTGTGGAATCAAAAAAGAAAATATTACACTTGAGCATGAGACTGCACCACATCTTATCCCGGTATACTCTTCACTCTTTTATGGCTGTGTTGCAAACATAAAAGGTAGGAAAACATGAAGGAATCCCATAATACATATTATTTATTTATGGAACCCTTGGGAGTCGACAAACCATAGTGATAGTTCGACCTCATCCAACACCAGGTGGCATCTGGAATTGTACATTAGGTCCACAATAGGAAGAGTTGCAATGCCGCAGAGCATGAGAGATGGGCAGCAATCCCTGTCTGCTTTACTCATGATTGTCCATCTCTACAGTGTGAGTAATCTAATCCTGCGACATAGATAACAATTGAACGAAGACACACAACCAACAGCTGATAGCATAATGTGAAACAAAGGCATGAGGTGTAGACCACATACCGATGACCTCCAAAGGAAGATGGAAATGGGCATCCAAAGACATTTTAAGATGATGGATTTGATGAGAAGATACCCTATAAAAAGGCAACACTGCTCAGGCAAGAGTTTAATTAACTGCTGAATCTAACCTGTGAAGTAATGGGGGAAGAGGTACTGGAACATGGAAGGATTCCATGGAATAAAGAAATGGTTATGGGAAACATGGAAAGGAGCAGTGTGAGTGAGATATCATCCAAGGGTACAGACTGGACACAGAAGGTGGTCAGGATCCTAACAAGTCATAAATGGAGGATAATGAAATGGGAGAAAAGATGGAATTACCCTCCCTATTAGCAGTAGTTTTGGGTAAAAATGAATGGACAGGGAACAGGAGAACATAGGAACTGTAGAACAACACACGGCAAGCATAAAACTCAAAAATCTCAGAATGCTGCTGCCCACAAGCCAATAATATAAGAAATAGGTAAGTTAAAGTAAGGTGATACAGGGAACACAAAGACAAAGGTTCCAATGGAGGACAAGTGAAAGCATGAAGGACAATACTGAAATTCCAATCTGGGAGATACGTAGGGCAGGGAGGGTGGGAAAGAAAAAATGAACGAAATAAAAAAGACAACATGGGAAATTGGAAGAAAGAGGCAAACTCATTAAATCTGAACATGCTAGATAGTGCAGCTCGATAGCCAGCAATCAAGAAAATTGATAGACCCTTATCGAAGAGTGAAAAATGCAGTCATCCGCAGTAGGGAAAGTTGTGAAGGATGATATACACAGTAGAGTGACCAGCAGTGGAAAGTATACCATATAAACTGACAAACCACCAAGAAGGAAGGACATACAGAATGGGCAATCAATGAGGCAGCATGCCTGGAAAATCCGGATTATCTAGTGAGGGACCAGATAAAAGCCACACTTGATGCCAGAAGGCAAGAATGGATGGATGAGTGAAGTTGAAAAAAAGGAGTATGGGAGACAATGGCAAAGAAATGGGAGGTGACACTAAAAGTTTGTGCAGAAGCAAAAACCAGGACTGAGCAGGACAAAATGGAGTTACCAGAAGCACAGGACATGGACTGATCTGAATCAATGAAAGGACCCAGGAAAGATGACAAACAGGAGGATATGCATACAGGTAATATCCCTTACCATTTTGACTGAGAGCATCTACAGCTTCTTCCAAAGGATGAGGAATGGGAGACTAAAAATGGGGAAGTTGTACATCAAGATGTGTGGCAAAAGCATCCACATCGAGAAATCCCAATAAGCACACAACTCTCAAAATACCTACAGATTTTTTATGGTAGTTAAGAGGTTGGTCAAATCAACTAACCCCGTATAGAATTAGGGTAGAAAAAAGCATAGATAAAATATAGTTTTTCTAAAAAAAAAATGTTTGATAGTTATTTAGAAGGTTATAGGGATTATGAAAATGAAATTTGACAATTTAGAGATGCAGAGAAGTATGTTTAATGTCAAAATCAAAATTAATTTGCATGTTAGATACTCAAAATTCCAAAATAAAATAAAAAAATCATGAGCAAATTATTAACCCTATAAGACCCGGGAACCTTTTTAAAATTCCTTTCTGCTTTGACACTGAGTTAAATTCAAAATTTAATTAAACCACATTACTATCAATGTATTTCAATGAAATTATTATTATCAAGTATGTTATCATTCAAAGTTTTATATTATCTAAGTTTATATTACATTTTTTATACAGAAATTCTAAAACAACATTTAAAAACTGCAATTTTTGCTGTCACGTGATCCAGTCGTGGTTACAATTTCTCAACTTTAAGAAGCTGGTACAGAAGAAACTCTCTGTATGTGCACTGTACACACTTCTTTTAAACATCCAAAGTACACCATGCCTTGTTCATTACTGTCTCAAGCATGTTCCAAGAACTTCTCCCACAGGAAACTGGTGTAACTATTTCCTTAGTTTAAGGTCAGCCATGCCCACTTGCAAAGTACAAGCTGTGTTGCTAAGTGACAGTTTTAAGTTGAATGGCATGCTTATAAAATCCTTTCAAACATGCATTTTAAAACACAAATAATACATAATTATTTGAAACATAAATGTAAAATCTAAATGCAATCTAAACATCTTTCAAACTAATACATATAAAGTGAGAAAAAACTGCCAAATGCTACAGCTCTCAACAATGGACTTAGATTAATTTCACCACATTTGAAAACAAATGTATATATGTAGGGTTCCTGTTACAGTTACAACCTTCAAGAGCAAAATCTTCTGTTTCTATTGGGATGATTTGTATACTTTAACTTATTGTCGCATGGATTGCAGAACATAGGCACGTGCAATCCCCATATTGTTTAGGAGAACGTATCTCTGCCTGGAGTTTGAACTATACAGCTCCGCAGGCACCAGTTGATGTACTGGCATAAATAATAAAAGAGAGATAAATGGAAAGGAAAACTTAAAGTTAAAAATAAACAAGAAGTGAAAAGATAAAGATGTGAAATTACACAAAGAAGATATTTGAAGACTATTCTATGAAGAGTTAAGAGTTATGTACATATTTCCATTTGTTAATTTTAAACGTTTCATTGCACTGTATGTTGACGATAAATAGCTAGAGTTTGTGATATATCATAGAAAATGGAAAATAAAATATAAACATTTACTTTAAAAAAGTTTTGATATTCATTTAGGAGGTTCTACAGATTATGATAATGAAATGTGAAAATTGTAAGATAAATAGTATTTTTATATTCAAAATAAAAATCGCAGGTGAACTATTCAGAGAGTGAGTGCAAATAACTACATTAAATAACGAATATTTTATTAGAAATAGCAGAAAATATCAAAATCCAATATTTTATTTTTCTGAAACTATATACTTTTAGAAATGTTCTCATCCAATTTTAATGAATTTCATCCACTAGTTTTATTTTTTAGAACAATATATGACAAGAGTGATGTTACCTTCTAAGAACATTAGTAGCCAGTAGTCATAGGGTTAATTAGAAATCTTTATAATTAATTAAAAAACCCTGATATTTTGTGTACGTTATGTTTACTGATAACCTGTGAATCTGGCTTGAAATTCTTAATTTTCTCCCCTCCCCTCAGGTAAATAAATAATCCAAGAAATGCCATTGTACAACGGCCATTCCTTATAATGAATACCATTGTTTGATATAAAGAAAAACTGATTACATTGCTTGACATTTCTACTCTCAAATTACAATTCTGTATGTCTTAAAGCTAATTCTCTCAAAATAAGGACTGCATTTCAGTCTTGAAACTTTTCCAAAAGATACACAATAAACTTGAGTTGCTTGTAAACATGGATAAATAAGCTTTACTAAGAGATGCATATCTGTTTGAACACAACAATATATAACTAATTGTTGCATCTCTTTAAAACTTATTGTTGTGTTTGAACACAACAATATATAACTAATTGTTGCATCTCTTTAAAACTTATTGTTGTGTTTGAACACAACAATATATAACTAATTTCTTCGTTTAAAAGT
>NW_013667385.1:110963-134364 GCF_000517525.1 Limulus polyphemus | reverse complement strand
GGTTGCCTTCAGATGTTGTAGAGGCAGTAAATTTAAGTGAGTTTAAGAAAAAGCTTGATAACTATATGAATGAAAAGCACTGGGTTTACATTTTTGTATATTTTTTTAATCACTTTAATTTAGTTTTGAGGATAGAACAGCCAAGATGGACCAACAGGTCCCATGTTGTCCCAAAATATTATGTGAAGTGGGCCAATGTAATTTTTGGGTTAGTATTTATTAAAAGCTTTTAGTGAGCCCTTTGTTATTCCAATTACATACTTTTTCAAGTGCTGGAACAGCTGAAGTTATGTTTTTCTGCATTTGAAACTATATGATAACACAGGGTTTGTTGATTATTTATTACAAAAATCCAGCCCAAAATTTGTTTCATCAACTTCTTTTTTTTTCTTTCACTTACTTTTAAGTCAAGTAAGTAATGGTAATTAAGAAAAGCAGTTTGAAAACCTAAGTTTGGCTACCAATTAGTCTGTTTTGATTTTTGAGTTTTAATATTAAAATTTGTATGTGTATTCCAAACAGTTAACTGTTTTAAAAGAAGATGCCACCTTCATATCAATAATTTAAGTCAACAGTTAGTTTAATAATTTAGTGAGTACATTCCAAAAACTTAGAAATACTACATTATTCATTAGTGATTAGTGTTTCAAGGATGAAACTGACAAAATTCGTTGTTAAAAAATTGTAGCTATAATTTACCTTTCAAGTATTATTATGACCTTTACCACCTAGCAAAAGTTAGGTGTAAATTTCAGAAAGTCTATTTGTTTTTAGAAGTATTTAGTCAACAAACTTCTTTATAACCATTTTAAGGGTATTATTACATGTACACCACTTAGCCTCATGCATGCCTTAGACTGTTTTTCAGTTTTGACATTTAAACATGGCAACAGAAAAACAAATTTAGAGATTTTATTATCTTTCTTTTTTTCACTTCAGTTACTTCAAACAGTAAACAATGACTGGCGAAGAAGACTTGGCACAGAAGACAAAATCTCTACATTTCAACCTTGTGTTGAGCAACATTCTTACATCTGATGAGCAGGAAATGTTTGATCTAGCTTTTACGACTGGAATAGTTATTGATCCTTTAGTATTCAAGTAAGTAAAAGTTTAGAAGACTGCTACGTTTTTGACAGTTCATTCCCACCCTGTTTATGTTTTCTGTCCTTTTCTACTAACGTATGAAGAAAATAACGTAACATAACCTAAGGACAAGGGATCATTTGGTCCTTCAAGGGTGTTCTTGCTTACTTTCGAAAAGTAAAATTACAGACATACCTTTTTTATTTCAGGAAATCACCAATTTGAAAAGGCAACTCATTTCATAAGCCATTCACCCCTTCTTAAAAAATAAAACACTTAACTGATACATAGTCTATTTTTTCCAAATTTTAATCTTGTGATCTATTATCTTCAGAATTTAACACAAAAAAAATCAGAATCCTTTATCTTATTTATCCCCCTGAATATCATTCTCTGCTTCAGTAAGATTAGCTCTTACCCTTCTTTCCTTAAGAGGAAATAAGAGATCAATGAGTTTGTGAGCTCATGTGGATAGATCTAATTTCTACACTTTATAATTTAGGTCATTCACGTCTTCTCTGCTCAGTGTTGGGTAACTTAGATTTTTATACTTCTTTTACCATCAAGGTAACTTTAGTTTAAAGTTGCAGTTGGAGTTTGTTTATTCCTTTATTTTTGTTTAAATTTTCACTTCTTTTCACTCTTAATGTTATGTAGTTTGTAAGTTTTTTTTTCTTCTTTACTACAAGTCACATCTAATTGGGGGTTGGTTTGGAGTCAGACTTTGTTACTGTTAACTGTGTGCCTTTTTATTCTCATGTTATTTAGGGTAGGTCTTATTTTCGTGTCCTTTGTCTTATGGATTCTTTGAGTGGTCTTGCATGTTCGATATTTAAGGGTCATTTATCTTCTCAGTTTCTTTAGTGGTTTTGTACTTCAGATGTTACATATTTGTTTTATGTTTTAGGTCAAATTTCGTAGTTTTGCAGGTTTGTTTTTTCAATACACTCTACACGTATTTAAGTTTTGTTTGTTTGTTAGTAATGAGTGCTTTCTCTAATTCTTTAGTTTGTGTCTTTTTGGCTGCACTTCGCGACAGTTCTGTTGTTTATACAAGTTCTCTCTGAGGATGATTAGTTTGTAAAATGTCAGCAGTAGCGGAGGCTGACATCTTGTAGTATTTTAAGAAGAGAATTGATGATATTTTGAAAAACAAAGGATGGTTTTATTTTTCTTGTGGATGGGTTTGATAGTCTGTGTTAGAGATATGATAAAATATCATTTGATTTGAGCCTGAAAAACAACTTGTGGGAATTGAATTATTAGGTTTGATGAGTGGATTAGAGTCTGACTTTAGGGCTTGATGTTTAAACTGATAGTACAGTGAGTAGCATACAGATTGCATTGATTCATATCAGTACATCGGTGACTTGTTACATCACTGGTACGTACGTTATACAAGTTTTAACTCTACTTTCATAATTTTAAAACTAGACATTTTGTTAAAGTATTCATTGAAATTATGAAGCCTCACGGTAAAAATTTAGTCCCTAATTCTGGAAGAATACATTTAATTACAGATTTTTTACAAAGAACCTTGTTGACTGAAATTTTGCTTTAAAAGTTTATACAACCATTGATGCTTTTGAGAAAAAATGTCTAATGTAACATTACACGCTTAATAAATTTTGGATGTACGTACATTTACCAATGAAAATGTTTTTTGTCTGTCTTCTATAGAATTTTGATAGATCTGATTCGACTGGATGTATCATCCTCCGCCATTTTTGCAATGTTACAGAGTATGGCTGCTAGTACTCGAAACACTACAACTACCAAGAGAGATATGTTAAGAAGTGGAGCTACAGTTACACAGGCAAGCCAAAAGAAAAAACCACCACTTGCAGCAAAACCATATCGAAAAGATGTAAAGCCAAGTAATAGATAAAGCTGGTCTTTTTGTGTTTTTTTTTCTCATAATTACCGGGTCTTTAAGAGCCTTGATTCTTTGTGTAATTCATCAGCTTTTAAGTTTTATTGTCAAATCATTCATTCATAAACTTGTAGGGTGTTAAGTAATTGTATTCTCTCTTGACTTTTGGTTTTGCCTTTTATAAATTTTTTATTTTCAGAGCAATGACAAGAAGTAAAACACCCCCATATGAGACTTAAAGCACGAATAGACAGACATTTAATCAAAAGAAAAATAAATGAATAAAAATTGAAAGATTTATGAATGAGACTAATCTTGACAGTAAAATGGTGGTTACGTAAATATACATCGATATGTTTACTGCCGTTGAACTTGCCAATTATCTTATCCTGATAATTGTGCATTATAACTTTGTATGTACATATATTTTGTAAAATATTTTTCTTCAAAACTTCTTGAAGGTACGGTGGTATTGTGCTGAATTTCACGGTGACATGTACTAGACACAAACATTTCACTCATAATTGATGTCTCCTAACATGTTCGTGTTAACTACTTGAGGATATTCTCTCTTGACAAATTGAAACTAAAACCGTTTTTTTATGACACAGGTTTGCTGAGTATTATACTATATACATTTTTATTTGAAAGTTAAAATACATTTCTGGCTATATTTAATTATGTAATCACTTCCCTGTTTATTTGTGTTTGACAACATCTTGATGTAATGGCTTTAACATGTACGTATCTTTGTGTTGCTTTTAAGGTTTTCAAAACTGTGTATCTTCAGTAGTAGTAATGTGTTCATTTTTAAGAGTTATGTAGAATATCAGCATTTCAATTAGTTTGTTCATAGTCTCTCCCTTAAATTAAAAATGTTAGTTATGGAGTCCACATCATAATGAATACCTTTATATTTTTTATGTAACAACATGCAGTGTGTAGGATTAACCAAATGATCGGTGAAATCATTCATTTTCTTGTCAAATACATGGGAAACCTCAGCAATATTAGTAGGATTACATGTATTTTTGTTTAGACTTTCATTTTGTGACTATATTATAAAGGACCTTGTAGCAACAAATTCATGGGCCCACAAGCAACTTGGTACATAAATAGTGTAGAAAATGTGTCTAAAAAAAGCCAGTGGAATTCATATTAATCACTTGTTACAGTTATGCTATATATATATAAACCATTCAGTCTTTTACAATAATAATAATAAAAGTAACTTTGTCTTAGATAAACGAAATTGTGTCAAGTGTAAAAAAAAATCTTTAATCCCATGTTCATTATGAGTTTAAAAACTAAATTTTGTTTGTAAATATGTCCAACCAATGTTAGAAATAAACAAAGCTTATGGCACAACATTTCATTTGAACAAATCAGTCCATAAATTCAAAACTTAACAAGTGAGGCAACAATTCTTAGTTTCCAAAGCCTCTGACGACTACTTTTGACATTAAGTCATCACGAGATAATGCTTCTTGGTAAGCTTGTCTCTAAAGAACTTGAACAATCAAGCATTACGATTTTCTTTGACAAATGCCGACTAAAGAATGAAAGACATTTTTGTGATATCTATTTTTATAAGCCAGTTTTGTAGCTGTTTTAATGACTGCAGTTAAAGAATTATTTTCTGTTTCCCACTTCGTTGTTTTAATTATAAATATTCAGCTATATATATATAGAAAAAGTTTTCAACCAAGGATAAAGAAGTCGCGTAATTGTTGCAAGATAAGTCCCTCCATAACTTATCTATTTGTAGTATACGTTTTTTTGTTTTTATATACTATCAGTATGACCTTATATAGTACTGGTCTGTTGGTAGCAACTACATTAGAGAGTTAAACAGTGTACAAGATCACATTACTTCATAGTGGTTTAGTCATCAGTACGATTTACCCCTTCCATCATAAAGTTTATGTTACATCGTGGCGGTTCAATCATCAGTGTGTGTGTGTATGTTTATATAGTTTGTTCATAGTCTCTTCCCTTAAATTAAAAACTTAAAATGTTCATTAATGATGGAGTCCACATACCGCATCATAATGAATACCTTTATATTTTTCTTGTAACAACATGTAGTGTATAGAATTAACCAAATGATCGGTGAAATCACTCATTTTCTTGTAAAATACATAGGAGACCTCAGTAATATTAGTAGGGTTACTTGTATTTGTGTGTGTGTACCCGTTACTTCTATTTGTTCACTTTTTGGTGTAATGAGGAGATACATGTACTGGTGAATAAAAAGGTTAGCAAGTGTTTCATCATGATACTTTTATTCTCCAATAATTATAACTACTCATTACACCAGAAAGTGAACCAACAGATTAACAAGTGTTACATCCTGATGGTAAGTACTTGTTTCACCAGAAAGTTAACTGACAGGTTAGCAAGTGTTCCTCCTTGATTTAGAGTTTTTTCTTAATTCTTAGATCTTGTTCATTATTATAACTACATATTATTTCAAAGTTCTTTTTATCTGGAGATCCGTCACATTTGTGATTTAACTGTTTCAAAAAAATTACCAGCACTAGGCTTCAAAGGCTTTTTTATATGCTGCTCCAAACATTGTGTGATTGATCCCACATAATCCTGTCTGCATCAAGAACAAACATATTGATAAACAATGTAAGAGCATTGAAGTGTATTAATTCTGTTCTTTATCTGGTAAAAATTCTCTGTTCTTAACACTGATTTTAAAGATATACACACCAAAATATTTTTGGTTTTATTTCTTAAAACCTAACTGTCTTTACCCATCTGTCACGTGAGACTAATGTAGAATGACAGTTTCGGAGCATCGTATCGCACCTTATGAGGGGTGTACAGAACATTTAAAGAAAAAACTTTAAAATGTTGAAGTAATGATAAATGAAACCATTTTTTAAAAAGATATTTTTTAAACTTTCTATTTCTTTATGAAAATACTGATAGTTACTAGCGATATGATAACCTCTATAAAATAATCCATATATATTTAACAAAAACAAAACTGTCAATATGAATGTACCATCCTGTATATGTTGGTTTATCATACACTCCAACTTCCAAAAGATCACCAAAATTGTTGATATTATAAAAAAGAAGAGACAAATTTGAGTTAATTTCTTTTTCCTCAAAATTAACAAACGTATCATCAGTGATTCAACATACCTATGGTATCTAACTGGTTTAAAAACTCTCTAGACAGTTATTCATACATTATTTTTCATGACAACATACAAAAAAGATTTGCTAGCCTAGGTACTAATTTTTGAGCCCATAGCGTCGCCATCTAGTTAATCATAAACACTGTTGTCAAAATTGAAAAATTTCTTAGTGACAAAATTTAATAACTCAATAAAAACAAATTTTGTTAACCCTTGTACAATTATTTCAATTGGGAAAAAAATAGATCTGTTGTTATTTGAGTTGCTTCCTGCAAAGGAATATTAGTGTACAGAGATTGGTATCAAAGCTCACACAGTGCACTTGTTCGTCAAATCTTAAATCTGCTAGTTCCTAACTGTATATTCATTCAAGTGTATCAAGAAAAAAAAACCTACAAGTTTCTGATTATAAATGCCTGTATTTGAAACTATTAGAATAATGAGTCTAAAATCATTGTGTAATTTTAACAACTATCTTTGATATTTATTTTCCTTTTTTTTTTGTGTGTGTGGGATCAAAATCCAGTTTCCCCAATACGTTTTACAAAAAAACAAGTAATAATTTGAAATAATATGTAGTTCCACAACGAGAAAATTTAGATATCAAGAAACTTGATCCAAAGGTGAATATCGCTTGTTTATAGATTACACCCTACTTTTATGTGTAGTTTTTTATTTACAGTCTTAGTGAAGTTAAAAATGCTTTTCTGTGAATTGGATTGTTGTATTCCAATTTTATTTATGGATCACTTTACAGTATAGCTCCATTGTTTTGTAATTATGTGAGCTGTATGTACAAAATGTTTCTTTAATATAGTCTACATGTTGTATTTTTGACACTAATTGTAATAAATGTCAGAAACGTGATCTATTTTTCTCAAGTAGTTATTACATATAGATATTGACTCTACGTTAAATGTACAAAACTTGCATGAAGATGTTACTTAACATTTAATAAAAAAACGGAACCCAATGAATGTATGGTGCATAAGAAAGATAATATAAGCAAGCACTAGCAAACCGAAATAAAAAACAAACTATTCATTATAATACGTAGAGAGCAGTAGATCCATGATATTTAATTTACAGTTAACTCGAGCATCTACAACATATGACAGACAACTTCAACATATATTTAAAAACTTGGACTTAACATTAGTAAGAAAACGTATGACAGAAATTAACTGTAGGTCAACAGCGATAAAAGTGTACAATGAGGAATGTGATGACTTTATATATTTTGGAAGCACAGTCAACAAAGGTAGTGTAATAGAAAAGGTTATCACCAAGTGAATCTGAAAGGAATGACACACGTTAAAATAAGGATATAAAGTTAATGTAAAATCTGCAGCCACACAGAATCTCCAAGTCTCTCTATTGGAAATAAATACACGTCTAAAACAACACTAGTGAAAAAGATTTGGTCGTACAATTATAATGAATCCACAGTGGATAACTAAAACAACCCTGAGGTGGACACCAGATAACATTAGAAGAGAATGACTATAGAAGGAGGGATCAGGAAAAAAAAAAAAGAGCAGAGTAGGTTGCTCTAGGCCTTATTTTCATATGCCACCCAGCAACAAAAGGTTAAGTAAGAGATCCATGACGTTTATTTGTGTATTTTGTTCTGTGTTGTTTATTGTCACTATGTGGTTAGTAAAGTATAATAGGCTTAAGTACGTGTATATTTATATAGAATACAAAACTAGTTGTAATAAATAAAAATATAACACTGCTTAACCAAAATAAAGTCAACAGGGCACAGGTTATAACATGGGAAATATATTGTGTGTCCTGGTCTTTAGAGGTGACCGTGGAAGTAGGAATAACAGCGGTGGGGATACAGTGTTTAACGGTCCTACCCTTCATTCCCAAAGCCTGGCATGTAAAGAATAAAATCAGGAAAAGATATAAAACAGTAAGATAGATGTGCTCAAGTCCACATTTATATCACCCTTCACTGCATACAGACAGTTGTGGAAAGGTGAATGTTGTCAGAAGAAAAGAAATTAAAAATAAATGAGAGAGAGGTAAGGTCCTACCACTAGGGTGTGATGAGTAAGAAAACCATCTCCTAAAATTAACATTCCAGCCTCCATTATGGTAGAAAAAAGCTCAATTTAATGAGGTAATATTAATAGAACAATTTCCCTACCAAGTTATCTAAACTAGTATAAAACCAATCCTCCACCCACAAAGTTCTGTTTACTGTAACTACTAATTTTCAAACGGTTTTCTACTTTTCGTAAGAGCTTGTACATTCATACTTATTAACGAGGTTAATACATGTATGAAAATAGTAGCAAGACATTTTTGTTTGTTTGACCTTAAGAAAAATTTGAAATTTTCAAGATTATCACAAATATTAATCATAATATATTCTTATTTCTTGATATTCAAGATATTTTAAGAAATGTATTTAATGTTTGTTTATTAAGTCCACTAAATATTAATATCGGTATCAGTATTTCAACATCAGCAGTGAAATATTGTAATTTGTTACAGATTCTACAGCATCTAAGTATTGTGAATTGACGAATGGTTATAATAGAATAAAATGGAATATTATTATTAAGGTAGGCCATATATTAGAAAATATATAAATCATTATAATTAAGTATTTTAATTTCCAGATCTAATTAATGTGCTTCTAATACAGAAATTGAAGTATTAACAATTTCTAATACCACTGGGTAAATATTGTTAACGGAGTTATATATTTCAGGATCATTTATACTAAATAAATCAGTAATATAAGTTAAAGTAAAAAACATCTGGGTTTATAATGTCTTCAAAAAAACTTATTTTTTATAAAAGATGATAAATTTACTCTACCAGTAGAACAGTTAGATTACTGAAAAAATAGTTAACACAAATACTTAGTATATTCTCTATATTTTTGAGATAAAAAATGTTTTCTTAAAACAGTGCATTAGGCTTGCAATACTGTTCCATCAGTTCATTCATAATTAAAATCTTTCAAAGGAATTGTTATATACAAAGTAGTGAAAACAAATGTTTGAGCAGTGTATTTAAATATTCTAAAGTATGTTTATTATTTCTGCCATTTATATTTTTTCATTCTGTAAAATAAAATGTTAAGTAATTTATTCAATAAAATGTCTGGTATTTTAATAATTGTTTTCAATGAGCTGAAAATAAATTTAATTTTAGATTTATTGGAGATTTAGGTATAACATACAGAAAAGATAAATCTGAAAAAAAGGATTTGATTTGGAAATGAAATTAATTACTTTATCCTTAGATTGTTTAACCATTTTAAATGTTTGCATACTATTAATTTCATTGATCAGAAGTGCAGTATGAGACATTTTACAAATAAACTCAAAATTATGATTAGCTTTACGTATGGGTGTACAATTACATATTTGTTATTGGAAAAATGTTATATCAGTTAGAAATTTTACTTTTATTACATATATAAAACTTCTATTTTAAGAACCATCTTTGCAGATAAGATGTAATATAATTAAGTTTCAAGATGTTCTCAAAATATTCTAAATTCAATTTTTAGGCCAATAAAATATAAATATTTTCTGTGTATACCGGTAACCATAAAAGCTTTTAAAATTTCCTTTAACTTATAAATTTATTTTGTTTTAGTTCTGTTCACTACACAAAATAACTGAAGTACAAAGGTATTTCTGGAACATTCTAAAAGTCGCAGATAAGAATCTTTATTTTGGAAACCTGGTTAATGTGTACAACAAAACATCGTAAAAAGAGTACTGTACAAAATGGTAACTACATTGGTCAATGTGGCATCAACTGCTGGGGTAAGCATGCAAGGAGCAAAGCTAAATCATTCTACACTTCATTTGATCTTATTAGTTAACTGGGTGTACAATTTACAATAATAGCTATAAAACCTGGCTATTTCACAGAGGGAAAAGAAATAACAGACAAAAAGAATGTTATGATAACAAATTGGTATGCTATTCTATCATAATGTACACAGTATTATTTTTTTACATTTTACACTGTACTTACATCTCCATATTTACCTATCAAATCCTTTACAGATAATATTTTAAACAAATATATATATCTATATACACACAAACTTCATGTATTTTCTTTCAACTGTAATTTTTTAGAAGTTTACCGTCAACTCCTCATAATGTAAATCCTTTTACAAAAGTCGTCAAATGCAACAGCTGGCTACATATGTAAACTTTTGTGTAAGAAAACAATGGTCAATTAAATTTTGTAATGATTATTTTCAAGATGTCTTTATGTGAACACTGTGTGCTGCGTATGTAAGAAATATTGTTATAAATGTTCAAGCCATCATCAACATTAAAAATAAGCACTCCTTCCTATATCTTTTCTTTAACAGGGTAAAAAGTTACTCGATAACATCAAGAAAACCTTTGTGTCGGATAAGCAATGCGTTTTATACAATCACAGTTCATTTACTAATCAGTTACAATGTTTAACTCTAAACGAGTATCATCAAATGATGCATGGAAGAAATGAAGAACTCGTCTTTGGAAGCTACAATAGCATTTCATTTTGTTTGGCCTTAAAAAAAAAAGATATATACATAATAAACATACACTTGTAAAAGTACAAAAGTCTGCTCATAAATGCTAACAGTGCAAAATCTTACAAGTCACCCTAATTAAACAGGTTTATTATTATTTAATAAATAATTTAAATTTCTTTTTGACTGTTTGTATTTCAGTACTTCAGCTGATGGCTATATGGATATTTCATTGAGCTAAGATAACCAGTAACCACGAATTACGTTTGTCAATACAGCTGGATTATTTTTTTTTACTTGGCTAATACAAAAATGCAAGGTTTGATCCCTGTGGCAGACAGCCCAAAGCTTACTGTGCAACTTTGAACTAAAATAAAAACTCACTCTATATTATACTATATTTCTGAAACAATTGGTAAATTTAAAGATGTTGTTTAATGCCTGTTCGTCTTATTAAAATGTTTACAATATTTCTAAGAATATCACTTAGCATTTTGGAAGAATTAACTTTTAACTATTAGGGTGACATCTTCAGAATTTTTGCAGAAGCTACACAAAGAGATATCTGCACATAATAATCACTAATTTTGAAATGACAGATTAGAGGGAAGACAACTAGTCAACACCACCCACAGCCCGCTCTTGTTTGACCAAATATTGGCTCTCGCACTTGTATTGTACTTCAGAACCCAAAGTGCAAAAGACATTTTTGTGGCAATGAGCCAGAAACCAAGATTCCTTAAAGTTCGAGCATGCTAACTACTATGCCACTTACTACGTCGTTAATAACTACATTTCTTATTTTAATGTTTTTTTTACATTCTCTTACATTAATATATAGTTTTGTAAACCAATTACTTTTATAAATATGTATATATATACTTTGGGATTTGTATGACCTTACCATAGTATTTATTTGTGCACAAAAAAAAAATCACCTATAGCTGCAGAAAGACCTGGGGATCACACTTTTGCACCAAAATTACTGAGATGTAGCAATAAGAAAACCAAAATAGTCCAACAAGAGTGCAAAAACTCGTCTGTTTGGAACATTCAATGAGGTCCTGCTCCGTTTATGTAATCTAAAGAAAATAAAAAATAAGTCATCAAATTTATGACAAAAATTTGAACCCGGTATTAACATAACACATTTAACGTGGGTCTTATAGACGTGGGTCTGTTTGGAACATTCAATGAGGTCCTGCTCCGCTTATGTAATCTAAAGAAAATAAGTCATCAAATTTATGACAAAAATTTGAACCCGGTATTAACATAACACATTTAACGTGGGTCTGTTTGGAATATTCAATGAGGTCCTGCTCTGCTTATGTAATCTAAAGAAAATAAAAAATAAGTCATCAAATTTATGACAAAAATTTGAACCCGGTATTAACATAACACATTTAACGTGGGTCTTATAGACTTCGTTTACTGAAGTTATTTTAGACAAAAAATATCACCCTATTAGTTAAAAGTTAAGGTCATCATTTTTGATTTGGTAACGGAATATGACAAGAGTAGATAACATGACTGACCAGTAGAACCCATGTTTATTAACTTCTATATCTTGTTTGGCCTTTCACTATGCATTTCTTCTAATTTACTGAAGTTAACTCATTGCCTTTTAGTTTAAGCCTGTTCTGGGTTTCCTCCCTTAAACACAAATTTGTCATATCTGGATGAAGCCATTCATATCTGAGGGGATATATGGCTAACCAACCAATCTTTAAACCTTGGAACTGAATGTAAGTAAACTTCTGGGCAGAGGTTTTGGACTATGCAGAATCAGCTCATGAGATTGTGTGTTGAAGGTTAAGAATACCTGAATAGGAAGCAATTACTTAATATATCATGTTTTTATCTTTACTTAATCATGGGGTTGAGTAGTTTTGTTTTGTTAATTTTTATTGTAAAAAAAGATCTGCTCTCAAATAGCCCTAATTATATGGTTGAAAGAAAATTAATGGGGTTTTGTCACAATTCAATCAGGCAACATCAAAATTTAGCGGGAGAAGAATAAGAGGGTATTAAGCTCAGTTGCCGTTTTCTGACTCACAGGTAAAACTGAGTTGCCATCAATCGCAATAAAATGGTAATTATCGTCACTCGCATAGAGTTATAGTTATACATGTGCGACTAACGGATATTTCCGTCATTTGCAGCTGAGCCATAGAACTTCAATGACGGAAATATCCGTCATCCGCAGTTAATGGGTTAATAATCATTAGTCACCTCTTTTCCTACCAAGTATAACTGAAGAACGACTTAATGCAGCACGTAAAAGCTTTGACACACAATATAGTTCAGCATTTGTTTTTAAAAGTTTGTCTTCAAACAGTGGATAATCGTGTATTCAGACAAAAAGAGAATAAATACACATTTTATCTTCTTCAAAATGCTTTGCAAGGTGCAGTTCTATCATAGTTTCTAATCAAGTTAACACTGATTTTAACAGTCTACTAATCGATCCATCAAACACTTAACCGAAACATGTTTATGTACTGATTTAGCTAAACATAACTATTCACTAAAAATTAAATCACACAATTTCGTTTACTCGTGTGTATTATACAAGCTAAGACTAACAAGAATTGTACATTTTTACCCTAATTAGCAAGCTTAAGACGATTGTGACCCCTTAATAAGAAAATTATAATTTAATATCCATGATAATTTTTGTATAATTACAAACTTAAAAGATAATTCTATAATGTAGAACTTTAACAAATAAATAACTTGCACTGGTTTCATGCTGGTGTAATGGAAGTTCATGTTGTATTTTTATTATCAAACTAAAATTGAGGAAATGTCAGGACCCAAAACTATCAAATATTATTCAAGAACTTACAAAACGTATATGTAAAATTGCGATTAAAACCTAAAAATATTTTTGAATACTTGACTGAGTTTTTTTTTTTAATTTACATATGTTGTCTGACTTGGTTTACTTTGCAGGCTTGGCTTAAATATAAACAAATTTAATTGAAATGCATATACATGTTAATATATTACATCATTATTTGGATTTTAATTATTCCGTTGAAGAAAACAATGTAACATCTTTAAAAAAAAGTTCCATAAGAGCACTATCAGACATGACTTATAACAGAAAGAAGAATATTTATCAACGGTTGGACACATTAATGAATCTTGGTTTGCAGGATGGACATTAAGAGGAATAACACAAGGTATGCCAAAAACAAACTCAATAATTTGAGTTTTCAAGCATTCACATCCCAAATAAGGAGACCCAGCCATTGCAAATACGTGAAAGCAAAACTGTGTGTATCATTACCTTTCTCAAAGCCAAGAACATGAACAAGCCTTGCGAACAGTGAACTAGCTGAGAAAAAATCTTGTACAACTTCCTTCCTATTTAAATATGATCTTACCAAGACCCACACATAACATTGGACAAACAAATTGTTATTAAAAAGGTGTATCTCTGTACATGTTAAAAGGTGTGACTATGTTTCCTCATAGTACGATAGAACGACAAATTTAATTGGGACTTACTAAAGTTCTATGGTCTAGTTCTATACTTTACTTAACTATAACTGGACTGTCTAGATCAGATTGACCCAGTTATTTAAATTATGGGACATAAAGCAGAATAAGGTGTCAACACATTATTTAAAAAGTTTTTAGGCAAAGCAGTGAAAAAGGGTGTTCTTAATAAATTCAACTAAGGAATGTAGTCAATCCTCTGAAAGTATTCATGGATGTGACTAACATTCATTTCAGCTTCCCAAACTAGTTAAAACAACAAATGAAAATAGGTGTTTCAGATGGCAGATCACTTGGTTATTCTTAGCCTCTTCATGTTGTCATGAAACTGTAAATATTGATGCCACAAAATAGAAACTTCTGGATAACCTGTGTTACTTAGCCAAAGTATTTTTGGTATACAACAAGGAGTATATAATGTTATAAAACAAAAACCTGTAATGATTAAAATGTGCTATCTCATCACTTGGGTATCTCACTGTTTATCTATATTTCTGATGCATCTTCTTTGCAACATTCATGAAAAATGACAGAATACACACCAATCTTTGGCAAGTTGTAAACACATATTTTAACCTATTACATCTTTAACGAGTGTTTTTTTTTCCATTAGCCAACCCCTACTCTTTTCATAAAGAAACATTTGTAAGCCAACAAAATGTGTACAATGTCATCTTAGAGAGGAATGGAACCGAGGGGCCTTATCGAGACTAACGATCTGCTTCTAAAAAGTTAGCCCATGAACTGGACAATGGCATTGTACCACTTCCAGCTAAACTTTGCTTTCAGTGTCGAAAGTAAGTAGTTAAAATATTTTAGTTATTGTTTTCTCTATTTATTTCAGGTAAAGAGCATGACTGGCTGAGGGTGTTTTCTAAAAGCTTGGAATTTTTTTTTTTTGTTGATGCTCTTGTGGTCATTTATAGCACATAATATTTTCTTTTATCACCAGTCTACTTAATAATTATGATGTCCCTGTCATGTAAAGATTAGTCAAAGTTTTACTTTTAAAAGAAGAAATTAGTTATATATTGTTGTGTTCAAACACAACAATAAGTTTTAAAGAGATGCAACCCTCCTTCTCTAAATCGTGGTCTTTTACTTGAGCCTAAAACAATAATCATACTGTAAAATGATGAAATTTATGACAAGTAAGGAAAAATATAACAGCACTGTTCATATTATATATCAAAGCAGAAGAAAGAATCACAATTTTTCATATATATATAAGCATCCTATTTAATTTTCTAACTCATTTTTTAATGATTTCATTTAGTATTTACCAGTTTAGCCTAAACCATTAGTTTGTTTGTTTGTTTTGAATTTCGCGCAAAGCTACACGAGGGCTATCTGCGCTAGCCATCCCTAATTTAGCAGTGTAAGACTAGAGGGAAGGCAGCTAGTCATCACCACCCACCGTCAACTCTTGGGCTACTCTTTTACCAACGAATAGTGGGATTGACCGTCACATTATAACACCCCCACGGCTGAAAGGGCGAGCATGTTTGGTGGGATGGGGATGCGAACCCGCGACCCGCAGATTGCGAGTCGAGCGTCCTAATCACCTGGCCATGCCGGGCCTAAACCATTAGTAAGAAGATGACTGAAAGAAACAAGCAGTACCCTCTCTGTTGAATGCATTTTAAGATTTTTCAATACACACACATGTACAAATGGAATCCTTATAGTTTCTTAAAATGAAAAACTTTATCTATTTTTCTTCTTTTCTTTTTGGTAGATAAAAAATATATTTTATGAACATAATTAGAAATTCAAAACCAGTAAATCTGAATACCTTCAAGCCATTTTAACAGGTTAAAGTTAACCAAAAATAATACAGGAATTATCATTCAATCAATAAAATAATGCTGCTCAATCACCTTCCTGTACTCGTTAAAAAATAATTACTTAAAACTTAAACAATTAGATTCCTTCCTAATCATAAATAGTCCTCATTATAATTTATTATAGTTACAAAAACTGCCGCCAAATGCTTTAAATAGCATTACAAAACAACAACATTGTATAAGGATTAACTTTGTGAGAAAAACAAAACTTCAAAAATAAATAAATAAGTGTCCCTTACACAAACTAGAATATTTGCCCACATTACGCATGGAATTCATTTCACTGGTTTTGAAAGCTGCATGGAAATTAAGTTTCATTTTGGGATACTTACCAAGAAATATACATATTTTTATATTCTAAATTTTTTTTAATTTTCTTGTATTCTGAAATTTCCCAAAATCCATGAATATATTATTAAATGGGCATTAATACAATAGCAAAAGAAACAATGAAATGACCACCAAATTCATATGAATAAGAAAATAAATAAAATAAAATGTATTATCCATTTTCGTGGAAATGAGTTGCAAACCATGAACTCTCAGATTCACAGTCTGGCATGATAACCACTGGGCCGCACAAGGTCTTTACAACAGAGTTTCAGAAGTAGGCACTAAAGTAGTAGCAAAAGGAATATTTGAAATGCCTGTGAAACTCATAAAAAAAAGAAACAGAATATTAATGAAACAAAGGGTTTTAGAATTCTACTGGCCATACCAAAGACTCACTGAAGGTTTCATGGCAAGGTTTCAGTTTGGGAAGCAGTCGTAGTAAGGGAAACAATTGAAATGGCTGTCAAACTCATCAAAATATCAATAAATTAAAGGATTTTTTTTTAATACCTCTGGAGAATACCCAAGAACCCTCTGAAACTTTCACAGATATCAAAGGTAAGGAAGTTTGAAAATTGTTATTGTGGATAAACTGATACCAGCTTCTTTACGATATTGATGAACAAATGATTGGTATTACGTTTTTATTTTGATAAAAATATCCAAGTTAATAGTAAGTGACTAAATAAACGTGGCTACCAAGCAGGAAAACGCTGCCATATCTGATAACTGAGTATCTGAAGATTAAAGATTTATCAATATAAACTTGATTTGTGTTTCATGTTTGGTGCAATCTGCCTTGAGGGCAAAATAACACCTCTGAATTAACAAAATTAAAGAAAATATACTTGTAAGCATTTTTTTCACACATTTTCAACAGAGTTAAAATTTATTAAGTAAAAAAGTTCAATTTATTCAATTTTATAAATAAGATTTTTTTTTATTCTCAAATTTTGATTTTAGGTTGATTTCATCAAGTTCCCAATGAAATCATTAGTGTTTGGCTATTTCCTAATTTTTCTCCATGCATAATATGGTACTCGTAGCCCTCTAGAAGGAAAGTCATAGCAGTTTCGAACAAAATAGCACTAATATGTCCTTGTAACTTAATTACAACTTAAAGTGTAATTTTATCAATAGTTAGCTAATCATTATTTCTCAATACCAGTTGTCATGTTAAGATGTATTCGCTTTTACTTCAGCTTTAAGAATTCATCGGCCACTAATCTAAACATGTCATGCCATGAGAGCTCTTTTTACATTTGTCTGAACTGTAAAAGAAACAACACTTACAGTTTAGTAGCTAAAAGAAAAGGTACTTGTGAACAACTTCCACTACAGTTACAGTCCTTTTTTTTTAAATATCTTGAGAAAAATTTGCTTTATTATTTTATATATTTCATTTGAATTATGATGGAGGAAAAAGAATGTTTTTAGTGAAAAGATGATATAGGCTTAGCTAAATCAATTTGCGCTTGATCCCATCAAGTCATGTTTTGCTAACAAAGCCGTTGTGTTACATTTTGTTTGCATTAGGCCTTACTGACCTAAGTAACTACTTAAACAGGCAAAGAAAATCACTGAAACAGTGTAAAAACAAATATATGAATGAATGTAAAATGGGTTTAAAATTCTTTAAAACTTTTCAAATGTATTAAATGAAACCTTTTGATTAACAACAACAAAAAAGTCAAAGTTATTATTGTTCACCAATTCTTGTAAACACAGTGAAACGACATCCTTTGTTTTTCAAATCAAAACAAAGATAAAATTTACAGTTTTATTAAAATAAAAAATGTATATCAAAGTTTTAAAAAACTGTAGGAAGTCAAAAATCGGTAGTTAAAATGTATGGCTAAGGTAAGCATTATTAATTGTTTCTTGAAAAAACATGTTACAATGAGATTTTTTTAGGTATTTCAAAGCTACAATATCATAAAAACATAAATTAAAAACAAAATGTTTTATTCACTGAAGCTACATAAACAAGTAGAAATATTTCTGAAATTTTAATTATTTAATCAACAATGTGTTTTACACGATACAATTTAACAAACCATAAAACTGTCAAATTGATAACCAAGATCTCAAAGATTTAATATGCTGTAAAACTTCAGAATTGTCTACCTCTGATAGACGTAGGGTACACCTGATTCTAATAATAAGTAAAAACATATGAAAGATTATATATAAACATATTAATTTCCTGCATTCAAAACAAAATTCAGGGAAGTGTGATTGTAAACTGAAGACAACGCAAGTATAATTTATGGATATTTTGGAGTAAGTCATTTTAAATTACCCTAAAACAAGGCTACATGGAAAGTAAGTAGTTGGACTGTCTAAATGACAAGCCGATTAGATAGCTGATCAGGTTATCATCATCTAAAATGAAAAAATATGACACGATTAACAGTTTTTATGTTCCTTAGAGTACCAGACTTACATTGGAGTATCTAATGCTTAGAAATATTTCTAAAACAACACAAAATACGTAATCAAGATCATAAGCTTTTGGCTAGCATTTTCTTTTTGCATGTGGAGAATCATAGCTATTAATAATATTAACTCTTTCCATACAGGTACCATTTTTGCATGTCACAAGGTTTTTCTGAGTTACATTCAAAATTTAATTAAACTACTTTCTTATTGTGGTGTATGAATAAACTTGGCATAAAATTGTAGCTAATAATCCAAATGTTAACAAGTTCTTAATTTTATAAGAAAATATTTTTTTCTAAATCCTCAATCTCCCCTCGTATGAGATTTGTGACATTTACTCTCTAGATCATCTCTCTTCTCTAATTTATTGACCACCCCTCCATTATAACATAGTTATTACTCAAGCAAAGCATAATCTTATTTAGTTACAGAGCCATAAACTAGAAAATTAGACCCCTCTTGACACACCCACCTGTTACACCCTCTCTTTTACAAATTGCTAATATATCTCTCTGACATTTAATACTATGTTATTTATAACAAATAGTTATAATCATATTACATTGTTTTCTGTACAGAAAATTGCCTATTTCACTTCCAGTTCAAACTATATTCCCATGGAAAACAGGCTTAGCCGGATTTTTAACGGCTCTTATCACATAGTAAAGGTAGAAAAATTATGATAGTTATAGGACATTGTCTATATTTTACATGTTATTATTCTGTGTTCTTAGGTGCATTATTTAATTAAATAGAAATTTATTTAATGAAATAGTACCATTAGTATAAAAAACTAGGGTTAAGTTTCATCGATAGTTCACACCAAAAAGAAAGAAGACCCAGGTAAGTACTATATATTTCCTGTTTTTCTGGTGTATTCTTTATTTATTATTAAAGTAGCTAAAATGTAAAAATTAGAAACTTATTAGGTTAAATTTTGTAAAACAAAGAAAAATAATACTAATAATTTTTCATGAGGTATGCTCGTGAGTAGCCCATGCATTACGTAATTCGATAGGGTAATGTGAACTACTCATTCACAAAGTGATTTACAAGTTGCATGGTGTATTATTAGTTATACAGGGTTCAAAGGACGATAAAATTGAAGTAGAAACAGGTGTATACTGTTATGAGCTTCAAGCTACTTAGGATAAACAAATTTTGCTAACCAATAGAAACTGAGGTTCCACTACCATCTACTACAACGTTTTAGTTTCGGTTATGATAGTCTTCTCTTTCAAGCGTTTTGCCTTCTTCCAACTAGCAATCGGAATTTGTAAAACACCTTCTTTGGTAGTTACTTCAAAGTAAGTGATTATCATTCTTAGTACATATACAGAATATCTGTTCAACAAGTTTGGTATTTATTTGTTTGATCAAAATCCAGAGCAGTTGTTTCTGTATCTTAGCACATCATGTATTCCTTCTGAAATCTATGATACACATCACATTCACAGATTATATATATATATATATAATGTAAAACAAATATACACATCAGAGAATATACAATATATATATATGTGTAATTATACACAACAGAGTATACATGTAATATACATTTAATGTTTTTTTATTCTAGAAATGGAATCTGAAGCATTGAAAACTAAAGCAAGAGAGCTGATGAAGAAAAAACTCAGTGAGGATGAGATGCAGTTTCTTCTAAATGTGGCATTCTGTCAGAGAAATCTGATGTTGAAGAAGTTTCTGCTAATGTGTCAATGCTTCTGACAGAATCTCGATATAGAACCAGATGGCAACAAAATCTAGAGACAGCTCTTCTTGATTCTGAAGAAATTATTGAAAGAGTAGAAAAGCGGGGTTTCAAAAATGCAAATTAAAAGGGAGTTGGGTATCCCACATGGTGGATAGTAGAAGGAAGGTTAAGTTTGTTCTTAGACAAGTTGGACATAACTCCAGGACTTTTCTAAAGAAATGATTTAACTAAATAAATTCCATGTACTGACTTTATATTGATGTTAATACTTATTCTTTGTATTTAGTTGTTTGTAACAATTAATGAGCTTATCACATTTTCCAGACCAGCCGGCAACAAATCATGATTTTAATACATGAAAGAACACATTTACTCTGCCTCTTCCTTGCTTTTAAAACATTAATAGCACAAAATCACAAATGGTTCCAATACAATGGACACAGTGTATACCTGACAAGTTAGCAGCCATTTGCTGCTATGTTATAAAACCGTCTTCTTCATCCACATTCCCTTAATTTGAAACAGGTGTGGGTTGGTTACAACTCTACTAAATACTTTTGGCTTGCATGCTGTGTTAAAGCTGTTTACCTTACAAATTAAACGTGCATCACAAGAAGTTTGTAGTCTTTGTCAAATGCTTAGCTAAATGAAAATGTTGAAAAAAAATAGTTATGATGATGACATTTTGGATAAAACCAGATCTAAATATCTAGATCTGAAGTGGTTATCTGAAACATCACCATGACAAAAAAGAATTTTCCTTGGGAATATTTAATATGTTTTTATCATTTGTTACCACTCGTGTGGTGGTGATGTTTTTTTTTGCATGAAATGCCCAAGCTTGTGTATCTGAGGGAAGATATTGTTCAAAAATCCAACCTCATTAAGTGAGATATCTAACTTATAAAATAAATTGGTGTGGATTCCTTCATTAGAGGTACGATATTTTTAATAAATTTATCGTAGGACTATAACATATATATACACTCAATTTTCAAGCCACCACAAGTCAGCTAACATGATGCACAGAAATGAAATCTAATGGAAAGCATAACTCAAATTGAACCAAAGTTCTACAGACTCGGAGGTTATATTTTATAATTTAAGGTAAAGTATATTTCTTGTTTCTTCTTTTTCAATTTGTAAAAGCATACTTTATCAATGAATGTTTGGTTTACAGAGAAAAGATAACTTAATGGCACAGACTCTTATCTTAAATTAAACCAGAGTAACTGGGAATGGCAACCACAATACTAAATTTCCCTCATTATCTTTGGGTAGTATGGGTAGCATGGGTAGTAGTTAGACACAGTTAAAAAGGGCAATAAAACAATAAGATTTAATTATAAGTAGATGTATAATGCTACGAACTTAGAGCTACTTAGGATAAACGAATGTAGTTTCATGTTACAACTTGAAGTCATTCTAGAAAGAAAAAAAGTTAATTTAGGTTTACTTAAATTTTTTTTTGGTGGTTACGAGGTTGGTCGAATTGACCGATCTCGTTTTGAGATAGGGTAGAGAAAATAACATATAAACTATAAGGATTTAGTGAAAAAAACGTTTGAAATACATTAAGGAGGTTTAAGGGATTATAAACAGGAAATTTAAGATTTTTGAGATTACGAAAAATATTTTTAATTTCAACATGAAAATTACTTTGCACACGGACTATTCAAAACAAATACTCAATATATTCATGGACAAATCTTTATTTTATTAAAAATACTTCACTAAGAAATATGACTTCTTGTATGTGAAAGATTTGTAATATTAACTGAAAGACTACCAAATTTTGTGAAGATATACCCAATATATTGAGAGTTATAAGTATTAAATTTATAAAGACTTTAAACAAGTACAAAAGGTCACATGACTCAGTCAAATCGACCGACCGTGTGTTGAGAGATATAATTAACTTGTAAAGTTTAATAAACATAAGTTAAAAGAAACTTTCGAAACTCTACATGTTTCGGTGGAAATAATTCCACCATCCTGAATAAATGCTCCATTTGCATTGATAGACAGCCAAAGAAGAAGGGCAAATTGAACGGGTTAAATGTAAAGCTGCTCTTGCAAGAGAAACTGGAACTCATTGCCAAGGACCTGATAAAAGCCAGGCGTAAAGACAGAGGATGGATGGCCCAGGATGGAGCACCAGTGAATGGGGTTGATGGAGCAGGGCAGGATGGAAGGGAAGAGGAAGGAATAAATGCATGTTGTTTAAGAAACAAAGCGAGTTACTTTTGATAAATTTAGTTTTTTGCATTATGATCTTTAATATCTTGGAAAATTACATTAGGAAATGGTATTTATAAGAAATAATTATGATATTTATATTTGTTCCACATTTAAACTTATTACTTTTTTGTTTTAGTACATTAATTTAAAATCCCCCAAATTTTTTATCATCCATAAAATGCAAATTATATATATTTTTAATTTTTTAATAATCACATACTCTCCTTATGGTTTCAAGTAATATACAAGACCCGAAAATAATATTTCTCAATAAACCTAAACAATAAATGAGTATTTTTATTTTTAATAATGATTTCATGTTTATATATGTAAATAAAAAACATTTTAATTTTGTTTCATAAATGTATTTTTATTTCAAGTTTATGTTTCATTGCAGCCATACTTCTGTTTATTGTGCAGAATAAAGCGCGAGGTTAGCAGCATGAATTTTGTACATTTGCCAAAAATTATAATGCCTGTTGGTGGTCACTTTCGTTCAGTCCAGTGCAGGCACATTTCAACATTACTGTAGATATGATAGTAAGAAAGCTTTTTGGTACTTGAGTATCATTTCTTTGAACTTTCAAACAAGTTTATTTCAACATATGTTTATGTATGTTGTTTCACTATACAGGCAAAACTAACTGCCACTACTAGCAAATGTATGTAATAGTTTACAGAACAGGT
>NW_013667385.1:105883-110001 GCF_000517525.1 Limulus polyphemus | reverse complement strand
GTTATGCTACTATTTACAAAAATAAAATCTGAAATTCAATAAAAGATAACTTCTGTATAATTTTTTAAATTCATAAATGTGATTTTACCCTCACGATAAGACAAAATGGCCATGACAGGTAACGGGTTAACAGGGTCATGAGGTTGAGACAAAGGCAAGAAAATTGGGCTTGGGTAAGTTGAACAGGGTAATCTGGGTTCGCCCCTCCAAACAGGGAGAACCAACGATAACAACTGTTGGTGGAGAAAGCGAAAGTCCGCTCAATGATAAGAAAGAGCAGACTGATCCAAAGTCTGTGGGAGATCAGGCACACTAATGCCCTTTCCCAGATGAAAGACAAATCAGTCCGAGTGAACCCTAATATTGGGGGATGGGGAAACGAGTAAATAGGGCTGGGAAGTTGTTTTAATGTATGAAGGAAGATTTATGGTCATAGGAAATGTGTAAGAGACAAAACATCACATACCTGAGACATAAAGTCTGAAAGGACTAATAACGGGAACAAGCTGAATCATCAGGTACTGAACATGAAGGTTTGGCAAACCCGGGGGGGGGGGGGGGGGGGGGGAATGACAATATATCTCCCGACGAGTTGCCCATGCCTGAAAATATAGCATCAGAAGTACCCGAAGTGGTGACTGTAACTTCAGAATTCATAAACGCGAAAAAGTGGCAAACATGAGGAAGTAATGCTTTAATAGAAATATTAACTCCACAACTATGAAGTGCAGTAAATAAAGCTAAAAAAATAAAATATGAAGAAATAAACCATTTCAAAGTAATTGAACAATGTGAGAAAGAACGTCTGAACTCGACAGCTGCCAAACAAAAGTTGACAGTTATGTAGTGGCGCGTAGAGAGAGTCACACGCATCATGTGATAGTAGTGCTCTTCTATTGGTGGATGGGTGATGCCTGATGCTTTACATGAGAAATGTGTTGGAACTTGGGATTCCAATAGATGGATGATGAAGGCTTGTGGCATGCGTTTTTGAAAAACTTAGCGTACAGAGGGCAGCACAAGACAAGAAAAGCTAATCTTGGGAGCAGATGGAGAGTACTTTATTGGAAAAAGATGCCCGTAGAGAGAGGGTTAAGGAAATACAACTTAACATCTGCATCTGCTTAGTCTAGTTATGTTTCATGGTATAATATTTATTCCACAGTTGAACTTCTGAAAAAAAAAAGGTATTTCAAGTATGTGTTTTGTCCAAATAAAATTTATTTATTTAAACTACTATAGATAATATGGGAAATCTGTTGCCTGTGTTCAGAATTCTAGTACATCTTCTAATAGTTGATCCACCCAAACTTACCTGGAAGTTGTGTCGTACACACCAATTCATTTGGTAGCTGGAATTGCTTTGGATTCATCGCAGATGCTGCCTGGATAAGTAGGTGAAAATGATGTGAATTTTTTTCATGTATAGGTTTTTTGTGTATGATATCAATATCCATAGGCTCTGTCTTTAAAGGTGGTGACTTTCCTTTTGACTTGCTTTTTTCTGCACACTCCTTATATTTCTGAAGTCCCTGTTCTGGCATTTGGCCATTTTGACAAGTTCCATTTACTGGGGTTTTTTCCCCAGATTTATGAACAGATCCTTCTTTCTGAGATCCCTTACTAGAACTGTGCCGACTCTGTGAGCTGCTTGTTGATGCTGCATCATCATCAATCTTTAAAAAAATTTCAATATTATAATAATTAGTGTATTATTTAAATTTTCCACAATAGAAAGATTTACCAAAGACAAATATATAATTCTAAGTAGACTTTCTGTTTTTCTAACAGTTTACAATTAACTAAATGCAATTTTTATAGAAATTTCAAATTACCATTTCTTTACTCTTACTTGTATTAAACCAGAACCTGATGCACAGCTTTCTTCCACTAAGTAGTTTAAAACTACTAATCTTTAGAAGAACAAAATACAACTTTCAAACTAAACCATTTGACAAAAAATCTGTATGTTTGTCCATGTATAATTGTTGAACCAACGGGCTTATCATCACCAAATCTGGCATGTACCCTAAGAGCCCTTCAGGGAGTGACATGCATTGACGGGTAAGACAGATAAAGAGGGTACAGTAGAATACGATGACTTTACATAATTTGGCTTTATTATTAACTACTTAACTGGAACCATGTACGTATATATACACAGGGATGCTCTGGTTCATAAAAAGTTGGAGCCACGAACTTTAAAATTCTATCACCAATTTCCAAAAGCAGGAGCCAACTTTTGAATGATGAATTTGTAATGTGTATACATCCATGAAAGCAGGAGATTTATGAATTATTTACCTTTCAAAGTTTCATGTGGACTTTGGTTTAATTTGAATTTGTTCAACTACCATTTGATTTTTTTGGAAATCTCATTTGGATTCTTTCTGAGAAGTTGACCTCATCAATGAATAAACTGACTATCTAAATATGAAATGGACTATGTAGAGTAAATAAAACAGTAGCAAGTGTACTCTTAAAACAGCAAATTATATGTTTTAAAGGCACTATAACTATATAATTGATGATAAAAGATTAATGTAAATTTTAAAATCAGCCAATCCAAAAAACCCCAAGTAACAGATGAAGTTAATGGGTTTAAAGAATATTACACCTATTTAAAAAAACAACTATTCTACTACTACTACAACTGAAAAAAAGAAAATTAACACAAGGGTAGAGACAGTCTACATTTTGATTTTCTTTAAACACACAATTAGCATTTATAAGTGTAAAAATCAAAGTCATGTATTTCTTCTGGATTAGTGTTTGGTAACACTTGTTTTCCTAAGCACATAATGCCCAGTTGTGAACTACTTGTGCTTTAATACAAATGCCACAAAACACAGCTTTTACTTTGCTATCATATCTTAGTCATGGATGCCAAAATAAAACTGTCTTAGAATTTATTTGAACTTGCCATCCATGGTGCATGATATGTTTCATAAGTTCTTGACGAAAGTTTCGAAATTTCAGGAACAGTTTCACTGACTAAGCTATCTATGGCAACCGAATGAAAGTGAAAAGTTTGGTTTGTTTTGAATTTCACACAGTAAAAGTGAACACCACCCACCGCCAACTCTTGGGCTACTCTTTTACCAATCAATAGTGGGAGTGACCATTACATTATAATATCTTCACAGCTCAAAGGGCAAGTATGTTTGGTGTGAAAGAAATTTGAACCTGCAATCTACAGATTGCGAGTCGAGTGCCCTAACCACCAGGCAAAAATGAAAGGTGAACAACTCAGAAGTCTTTGTCTGTGCCAAAGAAGTTTAAATTATGCCTTTCCATGATGATAATAAATGTAATTTAACTGAAGAAATTATAACTACATTAAACAAGCAATTTTTTTTCTTTTTTCAAACTCAACTGTTGTTCTTGATACAAGTTACTCAACTTAGCTTGATCTCAGCTTGGGAGAAGCCACACAAGGACAAAACATGGATTGATTTCATGGCTCCATATGTGCAGTAATAAATTTAATTGCACATAATTATGACATCTAATGGCTTTTATTAGTTTTTACACCCTTTGATACCATATCTTTTACATATTTAACAATCTGAATTATTTTATTATCTGTTTCCAAAATGTCCTGGGTACCCTTTACTGTGCATGACACATGGTTTTAGTGTCTTACATTCAAAATTTTATTAAACTACTTTTTGTTTATGTTATATACCAATTAGAATAGCATAAAATCTTAGCTAATAATCCATATTTTAATAGTATACACGTTTTAAGTTCTTAATTCTACGAGAAAATAAATAAAAAAATCCTGAATTTCCACTAGTGTGACCCATGTGACACACATTTTGTCTTAGCGTGTCATCATCCCTATTTTATCCATTACCCCTCGAAAATGTATGAAATTAAAAATAAAATACTCTTTATAAAATCGTTATTTCTCAAACAAAACATACTTTTTATAGCCTTCAATTTTGTTTGGTTACAGAGCTATCCAATAGAAAATCAGACCCCTCCTGCCACACCCACCTGTCACATCCTCTCTTTCACAATTCGTTGATAGTTCTCTCTTACGTTTCATTGTATATTACCTATAACCAATAGAAAGTCAAGGTTTTCATATATCAAATGACATATGTATAACG
>NW_013667385.1:102984-105560 GCF_000517525.1 Limulus polyphemus | reverse complement strand
TAAAAAAAAATTCTGAATTTCCACTAATGTGACCCGCGTGACACATTTTGTCTTAGCACGTCATCATCCCTATTTTATCCATCACCCACTAATATGTATGAAATTAAACGTAAATTACTCTCTATAAATTCGTTATTGCTCAAACAAACCATTATTTTTATAGCCTTCAATTTTTGTTTGGTTACAGAGCTATCGAATAGAAAATCAGACCCCTCCTGCCACACCCACCTGTCACATCCTCTCTTTCACAATTCATTGATAGTTCTCTCTTACGTTTCATTTGTATATTACCTATAACCAATAGAAAGTCAAGGTTTTCATATATCAAATGACATATGTATAACGTTGTATTCTGAACCAAATATTGTCCATTTCACTCACAGTACAAGATTCATTCCCATGGGAAAGTTAACAACTAGCTTTGATGAATTTGTAACAGCTCTTGTCGCATAGTTAGAAAGTCAGAAAAATTTTGAGAGGTAAGGAAATTTGTCTACATTTTGCACATTATTACTCTATATTCTATGGTACATTACTGAATTAAATAAAAAGCATTAAGTGCATTACTATCTGTAGTCTAAAAAATTTGGGTTAATTATCTTCAAAAACCAGAGAGCAAGAAAAAAGAAGATGGGATAAGTACTTTATTTCTTGTTTTTAGAAATAGATGTGTGCTGTTACGAACTTAGAGCTACTTAAGATAAATGAATGTAGTTTCATGTTACAAGTTGAAGTCATTCTAGAAAGAAAAAAAAAGGTTAATTTTGGTTTATATTGATTGTTTTTGGTAGTTACGAGGTCGGTCGAATTGACCGATCGCAGTTTGAAATGGGGTAGAGAAAATAACAGATGCCCTTTACACACCCACCCTTGAGAAAAGCAAAAATTTACACACACCCTTTACTCTTCAGGAAATCACCAATTCCTTTCCGAACTCCAGAAAAGTGCCAGCTTACACCACTATAAATGGCAACCCACTCCACAAATCATTAACTCTGTTAAAAAATAAAACTACCTTAAATGAAATCAAGCCCATCCCTTCATATCTCAAATCTTGATTGATCAATGTAATCTATTACCTATGATCATTGATTACATCAATTAGTGTCACATAAAATACTCTATTAATTGAAATTATGAAATCAATTAACTCTCTCAATACAAGCTCAGTCCAAGGAACCGACCACAGGACAATTTTTACTTGTATATAGTTTTAATACTATCACTTTTAATACAGTGTGTGTATCTTCACAAAATTTGGCAGATTTTAGTACATATTACAAGTGTTTTGTACACACAAAAAATCAGTTTTTTAATCAAATATTTTAACTAAAGATTTGTCCATGAATATATCAAGTATTTGTTTTGAATAGTCCATGTACAAAGTGATTTTCATATTAAGATTAAAAATACTTTTCTTCATCTCAAAAATCTAAAACCTCCTAAATACATTTCAAATCTTTGTTTTTACTAAAACTTTATATTTTATCTGTTATTTTCTGTTTCCTAACTCTATACAAAGTTGATCAATTTGACAGACCTCATAGCCACCAAAAAAATCTAAATATATCTAAATTACCCTTTTTTCTTTCCAGAATAACTTCAAATTGTGACTTGAAACTAAATTTGTTTATCCTAAGTAACTTTAAACTTGTAACAGTATACAAATATTTACAATACAATTTTATTGTTTTATTGCCCTTTGAACTGGGTATAACTACTATTCATGCCATTATAAGTTGTAAATCACTTGTGGAACATGGAGGTCACATTACGCTATCGAATTACGTTGACCCATGAGCTCCTCGTGGACGTGCCTCATGAAACATTTTTATTATATTGTTGTTTATTTTACCTAATTTTTCCATTTTAGTTACTTTTATAATAATAAATAAAGAATAAACATGAAATAGAGTACTTACACAATCTTATTCTTTCTGGCTGTCGACTGTCGATGACACTTAACCCTACTTTTTTATACTAAAGGTAGTAATGCACTAAATGATTAATATTTAATTAAATAATGCACCAATGAACATAGACTAACAACATGCAAAAAACAGACAATTTCCCCTAACTCTTACAATTTTTCTAGCTTTCTAACTATGCGACAAGAACCATTACAAATTTACCCAAACTAGTCGTTATCTTTCCCATGAGAATGAAGCTTGTACTACCAGTGAAATTGACAATTCTCCATTATAAAAACAACATTATACAATAAGTCATATGATAGATGAAAACCTTGGCTTTCTATTGGTTATAGATTATATAGAATTAAAACATAAGAGAGAACTATTAACAAATCCTGAAAGAGGATGTAACAGGTGGGTGTGGCAATAGGAGTCTGATTTTCTATTTGATAGCTCTTTAAACAAAGAAAATTGAAGGCAATAAAAATTATGATTTGTCTGAGCAAGTACGATTCTATAGTGAGAAATTTACATTTAAATATGTACTTATTGGAGGGGTGGTTGATAAAACAGAGGAGAGAAGATGCATAAAGAAAATGTGTCACACTAGGGGAAATTCAGGATTTTTTTTAAATATTGCTGTATAATATTAAGAACTTAAAA
>NW_013667385.1:97487-102043 GCF_000517525.1 Limulus polyphemus | reverse complement strand
AAGTCACTAAAACCTTGTGATATGCACAGTATAGAATGCCCATCACAATATCATGGATATAATCAAGTAAATGAAAATTAGTATTTCTGGTTATTCAAACTATCCAAGTAGTCTTAATACTGCCATTATAATTTCTCAGTTATTTTTGTTATTTAGCTTAATCGATTAATTTCACAACTCAAAAACTATTAAACTAATCAAAATTAGTACTTCCAATTATTCCAATTACCCAAGCCTCATGTGAGAATAATAGATTAGATGAACGTAAATGATTAATGAGCTCCAATGATTAATTGATTATCAAAGTCCACTAACTAACCAGCTCTGTTATACTGAGAAACTTTTTCAATGAGTAAACACTAGCTTAGTATAAGACATTACAATGACTATACACTTACTTCTGAAGGAGACACTTTACAACGATGACAAAGCCACTCTCCTCTTGGCAAGTCTTCCTCTTCCAGTGGTGGGTTACTACAATAAAAAAAACTCCTAATATAAATTTGTTTTGAAAAGTGACTCATTAAACCAGTCAAAGAAAACATAATAACACAGAATTATATACTACAAGAACAGGGGTCAAGCCACTCAAACACGAGTCTGTAGAAGAGCTGAAGGTGCTCAAAACCACATTAGCTGGTGCAAAGTTAGTCCAACACAACTCTACTTTATTCTTACTAAAATGTAGCTTTTCTGTGTTCCATCAGTATCATAATAACATAATAATAATATTATTTCATAATAACAATTATACATAGTTTGGTCAGAATATGCAATTATAAATTATTAACAATAAAAAAAAGTAATTTTTCAAAGACTACGAAATTTTACCTTAATCATATCCCAAATTCTAAAATGAAGCCTCTTCTAGTAATAATTTATCTAACTTTCTAACAAATATTATATATGTTACTTTTTAAAACAAGTAACAAACATTTAAATGAAAATTATAATTTTCCTTAATTTGAGTATCACAGATTTCTACTTTCAATTTCTTCAGAAAATTGGATCACAAAGAAAAACATGGTTGTAAGGTTACTAAAAAATGTTCACAAACTAATGTAATATCCACCATTTATGTTTCTCTCATCAACTTTTTTACCTTAAAATTATCAAAATTTAGCAAGTCAGTCAAAGTATTACATCATTATATAGTTGGTGTTACAGGCTATAATGTCATGTTGTGTACTGAAATGTTCAACTTTAACAGAAGAATTTTAAATCCAATTTTATCTAAAAAACTTGCATTTGACAATATCAAAATGGTCTTCACTTATACATTTTGAACTTATTTTAATAACAGAATTATTATTTGAATCTTGCTTCTATTAATTTTTTTTTAATTTCAGTAACAGCCATAGAGGTTACATTCTTAAAAATATAAATATATATACACTACTCACAAAAATGAAATAATAATGAGGTTATCAATTTCTTTCAAATTTAGCATTTTTATTGTACAAGATTACACAAATCCTACCTAGGGTTTGCAAGTTAATACAACAATGATTCTGTATGTAATAGGCCTTTATGTGAAATGACTCAAATTTTGCAAAGCAAAAGGCTAGTTTAAATTTTGGTTGAATAGGAAAGATGTTTATTGTTGAGATAATTCTGGGTTTTTGGATGGCCCTTCTGTTAATTGGTTTCTAACAGCTTTCACACACTTTTCAGAAGTCAGTACCAGCAAAAAAAAAACCACCCAGACTAAGGTGGCACAGGTAATGGGGGTGTAACAAACTGTGGTCAGAAGATTGTGGTGCAAATACAAGACTACTGGAGAATATACCAGGAAGCCTACATGTGTAGTAGATGATCAATATCCGTAGAATCTAACACTTACAACCTGCATCAGCAGAACTAGGGTAATGAGCTTCAGCCAGCCACTGAACTGTGTGTATCATGTCAACAGTCAGAAAGAGATTCCATGAGGCCGGGCTCAAATCCAGCATACCAGTTAGAGCCCCTGTACTAACCCCAAGGCACTGAACAGCCTGACTGGCTTTTGCTCAGTGACACGTCACAGGGACCCTTCAGCAATGAACCCCTGTACTGTTCACAGATGAAAGTAGGTTTTATGTATCTTCAAGTGATTAACATGTAAGGGACTGGAGACATGAAGGAGAGCATATTTGGCCTGTATCACTGGCCACCATTATGTCTTTAGAGGTGGCTCATTCATGGTCTGAAATGGAATCTGCATACAGACCTCTATGTGGTGGTTGGAGGATCCCTAACAGCAAGACATTGCATGATTAAGATCCTGCTACTCACTGTTCACCCTTTTGCTGGTGCTGTCAGAGATGAGTTCATGTATCAGCTGGACAGTGCTTGTCCTCACACCATCATAATTACACAGCAAACTTTTTAAAGATGAAACAAAAGTAACTGGAATGGCCTGCTAAGTCACTGGACCTAAATTCAATTAAAAGTGTAGAACTTGCTATGTAGAGCAGTTAGAAACAGACAAGCTGCTCCTATGACTGTCCAACAGCTCAGTTTCTCCCATCCGAGAGTAGACTGTGCTGTCCTAGAAAGTCATCCAAAACTTTATAATTAGTATAGGAACAAGTACAGTAAAGTCATAAACAACAGGAGACCTACCAGCTATTATGAGACTAATTTTGTTAAGTTTCTTCATCTTAGTAAGTAATTTTTTTGCTTTGATATTTGTGCAACCAAATACTGGCATTTTTTGTTCATTTTGCTTTTTTATTATCTTTAACTGAATGTTTTAACTTGCATGGTATTGTTTACCTATGATATTTGATATAAGTAAGTTTCATCAATATTAAACATCTTTCTCTGTTTTTTATTCAATTTTTGTAAGTAGTGTGTATTATAAATATATATATATAATGTCTTCTTGCTTATAACAATGAGGGTTTGCAGTCAAAATATAGTCTATGGGTATGTTTCACAATACATTATGATAACTACATACCAACAGAAAGTATAACTTCATCTGCAAGCAAAGGCCAAAGAATATGGCAATAGCATAAATGGTTGGGTTATGTTATGTCATTTATATTAAACACTTTCACAAAATTACATTTCTAAATCACCTTTAAACATGACAGATGGTTTTGTAATTATCATTGGCAGTGTCCTAAATACTTGATACATAAATTTTCAGCCTAATATTTTTCATACAACTGATTTTAAAGCTATATTCCCTGTCTATATATAATACCAAATTAGCATTACTATGAATGCCAAAAACGAGTTTGCCATTTTAAGACTAAATTATGTACATAAAGTACAATTTAAACAATTAATATTATACATTAAATACAATACAAGAAATTATGATTTACCACTTAACATGCAACATACATAATTACATATTAAGTAATCATGGTTTATGTTAAAACTTACTGGCACAGAAGATGAAAAGATGCTGGACAGCGATCACAGCAAATCAAGTCCCCTCCTTCTTTACAACTGTCACAACAGTCATGGTTAACTGCTCGAGCTGGTCGCCGATAGCGAGGCTCGTAATCTTTCTTTTTTTTAGACTCTCCTTCATTCGGTGGTGGAGCTATCAAGGCTTGAATTTGCTAAACAATTAAGAAGGACACTTTAAAGTTACCTGAACTTTCAAATCTGAATTGTGTGTAAGCCATAAATAACATCTTAAAGATGATACTTTTCTTGTTAATATATTACAATATTAGGCCTAAATTCAATGAGAAGCCATCTTTGGTGGCAGAACAATCTCTTTCATTCGTCTCTATCACACTAACAGAGTAACAGTAACTTAGAAACATTCACTGACAGTGACACAAATCATAAAACTTACCGGCATAAGACCCCCTGAAGTATCGAGATCATATTCTACTGTAGCCATAATTACCTCTAGTATTAGTATGAAATAGAAAACTGGATAACTACGCTTCTAAACAGTTTATATAATTTCTAAATAACAGTACTAATAGTCCTAGTATAAAAATGTCCATCTTTTCAATGGAGGCCCGTCGTTTACAGATATACAGCGCCACCTTGAAAGCAAATAACTTTAAACACTTAAAATAGCAAAGTACTTGCCAAAAATGAAAGGGAAGGAGGAAAGAGAGGTTTGCTTTCATAAGAAATCACAGAATGTTTGTTTAAAAAGTATATATACATACATATTATTTTACTACTAGCTCGAGTACCCGTCTCATGGACGAAAGTTATGTAAATTCATGATTAACGAAAGGTTATCTTAGGACAGGATAGTTCCTTCCCTTCTATGTAATTGTAAAAAACGCAAAAACACCCAGAAAAACAGGAAAACAAAAAATGTGTGAAACCGCAACTTTGCAGGTACCTCTCCATGGATCCTATGAATCTCCATACCAAATTTGGTAATAATCCATTCACAGGAGTGAAGTAGTGGTAAAAACCACAAAATGTAAAACTGAAAATTTGTATGTATTAATATCTCCCCACGGACTTAATGAATCTCCATACCAATTTTGGTGAAGATCCATCCATATCCTGCGAAGTAGAAACATGGACATACAACAGATAGTACTATTATATTTATATAGATACATTACAAACACTTATAA
>NW_013667385.1:96211-97113 GCF_000517525.1 Limulus polyphemus | reverse complement strand
TGCTTCCCTTATATGCAATTGTAAAAAAACGTCCATAAAAGCCGCAAAGCGCAAAAAGCAAAATTGAAAATTTGTATGTATCTTCCCATGGATCTTATGGACCTCCATGCTAATTTTGGTGAAGATCCATCAACACCCTGCGAGGTTGTTACATGGACATACAACAGTCAATAGACAGTACTATATTTGTATAGATAAATTACAAACACTCATATGTTTTAAAACACAATTGAATAAACAGTAATAAAACAATATTAATTTACTGTACTGTTCTAGTTGGTGTTTTCATCGATAAAGATATATTTATTTTATTTTCCCCGGCTTGGCATCTGATAACATATATAGTTAATTACTATATTACTTTTAATGTTACAAAATTATGCTACACAAATAGTTCACATTGTGAGCGTGATTATGAAGACTAAAATCGAGTTTCGATACCTGCGGCGAACACATCATGGATAGCCTATCGTGTAGTTTTTGCTTACCAATTTTAAATAAACTTTTGTGGATGTAGTCATGATCAAAATAATGTTGATCAAAAGCACCTTCCGTACTGTTGAGTACTACATTAATTTCTTCTAAAATTGTCAAAGGAACACAACTTGGAGATCTTATAACTTTTTCCATCAAAAAAGGTTTTATAAGTTTAGATATGCAAAATATTCTGTGAAAAACACTCAACACTTATTTGCTAATACTATTTGTACATAACACGAATTATACAGGAACATAGAAATCAATACTTGAGCTACAATTTTGGAAGCGAGACTGAGAGTTATTGAATTGTTAATGTACTTGTTCAAATATTATATGTGTCTAAAGTGATCTTATGAAATTATTGTTACGTCTCCGTTTGTTAATTGATTTTTCCGTAACTTCGTTCCGACGAAACTTTAACG
>NW_013667385.1:93134-95592 GCF_000517525.1 Limulus polyphemus | reverse complement strand
TAACGAACGAACGTTAACTTCAACAATACGTCTCTCTCTGACCGCAGTTCAATTACTCATTACCTACACACACATTATTCCCCCGTCACGTTGTCACCCTCTTTTATATACCAGGCTACCCTGTATCTAGTAAATACTAGAGCATTCGCCAAAGTACAGGGTAGTTCTAGAAAGTAGAGGGCGTGAGAATCACATGATCTCGATGACGCAACATTATTCTATAACAATAAACAAAGTCATAAAATACTGAACGATCTTCTATAAGTTTTAAGTAAAAAGGAAAGCACACGGTGTTCTACCAGAGGTATTAAATTCGCAATTCTTGCAATGTTAATCCATCTCTTCAAGCTTACACCAGTTAGTTTTACTGTTAATGAAGAAGGGAAAACAATCTGTAAAGTGTCTATGAATTTAAAAATGCTTTTGGAGTCAGCAACTGTGCTCAACAGTATCTGATAAACAAAATGGATTAAACCCCCAAAAAAATAAAAATAAAAATTGCAAAGGAAATTATTTTAATCTTCGTACTTTCAGAATATCATTTGCATTATGATATCTAATAACAAAAAAAAGACAAATTTTTATTAATCTCGATCACGTATTTCTGGGTATTGAAAACCTACTAAGTTATGTTAATAACGTAATTAATGGTCTTTCGATTGAGCTTCGACAAACAACAATTTAGCACAAGTTGGAACTTTATATTTTAACTAGGCAATGTATGATACGCTCTGAATACATTCGTAATTTTCTTTTTTCTATCTAACTATCTATTCAAATTGAAAATATAAAAGTATAATAATAATTTAACTCTCTGTGTCTATACATCAATGGACTAAAATCTAATCAATTAAAATATTTTTGATCGTAATAACAATAGTTATATAGTGATTGGTAGTTAAAGCCGTTTTGCATTATTCATAGTATATAGAACTTTTGATTATCTGAAGGCTAACTGAAACCTTACGTTAAATACAATTTTATATGATCAAATGTTGAACTTAATATATTATCCATAGATACCTTACGCTAATTTCTATGTTACAGTAATGAGTTGTTTTTATGAAAAGTTTACGAATTCGTGCTGCTACATGACGGTGTATTGCTTTTAGCCAAATCCATCTAGCGTAAAAAGTCTTTACGATATATATAAAATGTGCGAAAAAGAAAATGAATCGGTTTCTTCCTTGGTTTTAATTTTTACGCAAATAATTGCCAAACGAACTGGTTCACTTTGCTCACTTGACCATTAATTAGTACATGTACATAGGCAAGGTAGCGAGGTACTATACCCAACTGCAAGTCCTCCAGTATATAATTTAAATTGTATATAAAATAATTGGAAAATGAAATTGTTTTGCTTGGATATATATATATTGTAATTACCTTTCCAAATTTAACTTGGTTAAGAAATGTTTGGAGAAACATTTATTTAAACAGCTGCCACGAAAACAAATGAAGTCAAAGTCAACACGTTACACAACTCTTGCCCTAAAAAGCCCCCTAATAATCATACATTGATGATAAAGTTTTTAAATTACATTTTACCACCAAGTAGCACAGCGGTATGACTGCGGACTTACAACGCTATAAACCGGGTTTCGATACCCGTTGTCGGCAGTGCGCAGATAGCCCATTGTTTAGTTTTGTGCTTAATTCCAAATTGTCCTAAAAAATAAAGCTGTTTACAAAATCTTGTCAAACAACCCAGACCTCGGCGTTCCTATGTACGTTGATACCCCAATATGAAACAATGATGTCTGTTGAAATGCTATTGTCTAAATGGCTTTACGCAAAAGCTGCAATCTTTCGTATTTTGGGATCTTTTATTTTTTTTTAATTTTAAGAAGTACGGGCAGTTTGCACAGTATAATTTTAAGTATAATCACTAAAGTACGGAAGAACAAAGATTCTTGGATTTAAGACTTAGTAAGCATGAAAAAGGCCCGGTATCGCCAGGTGGTTAGGGCGCTCGACTCGTAATCTGAGGGTCGCGGGTTCGAATCACCGTCACATCAAACATGCCAACTTCCGTCTTTGCCTGGTCCCAAGTCCAGAATGAGAAAGGGGGAGGGTTGGGCGCGGGGCTAGCAACTCCACCCCGTAAAAACCAACCTGCTACAAGTGACTGCAACAACACCTTCCGTTGGCGAGGTGTTGTTGCGGCCCTATGCTCCACTGGGAGTTTACAGGAAAAAAAAAGACATGAAAAAAGACATGTGAATAAATAGTAAATGAAATATGTGATATAACTAAAAACATGAAATCAGCATGAGGGATTCTAAAATATGATTTCAGTTTTGTGTATTTTTTTTCTTGAATGAAATAAGGAATACATGTTTAAGTTTCCTAATAAAGAAATAATAATTATCTATATTAATATTAAATAATAAAAACCAGTTAGTTGTTGCTATTTAATTACTAAACTCTAGCATTTGATTAATTCTAGTCTCATGTG
>NW_013667385.1:91365-92721 GCF_000517525.1 Limulus polyphemus | reverse complement strand
ATTTAGCAGTGTAAGACTAGAGGGAAGGCAGCTAGTCATCACGACCCATCGCCAATTCTTGGGCTACTCTTTTACCAACGAATAGTGGGATTGACCGTCACATTATAACGCCCTTACGGCTGAAAGGGCGAGCATGCTTGGTGTGACGGGGATTCGAACCCGCGACCCGCATATTGCGAGTCAAGCTCCCTAATTATGATCAAATAATCAGATTAAATCAAAAAGAGCTTAAAATTATTGGTACTTACTATCCAGACAATTTATAGGACTAAATAACAGACTGGGAAGAACAACGGTCACATATCATCACACAGTGATGCTCGTCTATTGATTCGGTTTGCTTGTGACTTGGATCTGACTTGATTCTTTTACCTTATGATTTAACAAAATATTAGCTTGTTTAATTTTTCAGTATTAATTACCCCCCCCCCGTGGCACAGCGGCATGTCTGCGGACTTACAAAGCTAAAATCTGGGTCTCTATACCCTTGGTGGGCAGAGCACAGACAGCCCATTGTGTACATTTGTGCTTAATTACAAACAAACAGTAATAATCAATGGATGTTTTATTTTAAATTAGTTAAAAGAGAAAATCATAATTAAAAAGACTTCATCAAAATAACGTAATATTTATTACGAAAAATATACAAACTAAATCATTCATAAATGCTGACATGCAGTTGTTTTATTTATGCTACTTCAATCTAAGTAAATCAAGCCGTATATCGATTCTTGTGGTTTCTGTGCATTGACACCATAGTGTTGTCTGTTTAAAAGCTGCTGATTTAACTTCCTACAAACCTTTCCATTTGCGTTTAGCCAAAATTCGATCTCATTATCTTGTTTGCAGGATCATCGAGTCGTCCAAATCACGCTGTACACCATGACAGACAATCACAAATACCTAGATTAGAACGGCCTATTCAGATTTCACAGAATGTCTATTTAAGTATAGTTTCTATAGTACTATTTAAAGTGTAACCTATTTGTTATTTATTATTATTATTATTATTATATCATGTGCCAATGTTGCTGAATTTTTATGAAGGCTGTCCAAAACTTATCAAAAACGTTACTATTATTTGTACGTTACCGGTAATACTACCAACGTTCACCAAGATTACTTCAAAAAGACTAATAATTTTAACCACTTTTTTTTCTTTTTGCTCCAGAAAATGAAAAAAAAAAAGTGAATAACGTTTGTTTGTTTTTGAATTTCACGCAAAGCTACACGAGGGATATCTGCGCTAGTGGTCCCTAATTTAGCAGTGTAAGACTAGAGGGAAGGCAGCTAGTCATCAACACCCACCGCCAACTCTTGGGCTACTCTTTTACCAACGAACCGTCACATTATAAC
>NW_013667385.1:87323-91165 GCF_000517525.1 Limulus polyphemus | reverse complement strand
GTGAATAACGTTTGTTGTTTTTGAATTTCACGCAAAGCTACACGAGGGATATCTGCGCTAGTGGTCCCTAATTTAGCAGTGTAAGACTAGAGGGAAGGCAGCTAGTCATCAACACCCACCGCCAACTCTTGGGCTACTCTTTTACCAACGAACCGTCACATTATAACGCCCCCACAGCTAACAGGGCGAGCATGTTTGGTTGGACGGGGATTCGAACCCGCGACCCTCAGATTGCGAGTCGAGTGCCCTAAACACCTGGCCATGCCGGGCCTAGTGAATAATGAGCCTGTTATTACATTAGGAACATCTGTTGGCAAGGTTAGTAACAAGACCGAGGGTGAAGTTGGACATTCAAGTCTGAGATATTATCATACTCTTTTGTGTTGTGTGTGTGTAGTTTGGTATATAATTTATTGCAGATGATTAAATAGCTAGAGAATGTTAAATCGTTAAAGTTTTGGTTACCTTACGTAGAAATGAAATAGCTACACATTATTGTAGTCGCTGTGTGAACCTAGTCAATAGCGTAAAACTTTTTCTGTATTATTGATAGTTACCTGAATTTAACTTTAATATTTATTTCAGTGCCAACATAAATATGAGAACACATGTAAGTTTTATGTTTGCTTTAAGAAAAAGGGTACATCTTACTTTATTTTGCTTGTAGTTTAGAAGTATAGATTGCGTTTTAAAATACTTGAGTTGCTTTTCTCGCTAAATTTTTCACTGGACTGAATTCAGATTTGAATCAAGATTATTATGATTCAGGCTCGATTTGACTTCGTTCAATTGAAAAATGACTCGGACTAGAAAAATTGTGACTGAACTCTAGCTCTGTATATTGTCTACTTTTTCTACAGAGATTGTAAAAGCCGGTATGCATTTTAGATGGACCCAACACTATGAACTGACATTTCAGTCATTAAAATATGCTTTGACTGAAGCTTTAGTGTTGCCTTATCCTCAGCAAACCTATGTATTCATATTTGATACTGGTGCCAGTGATAGTGAAATCAGAGCAACGTTGTAATTGATGCAAAAAAAGATGTAGAGTTTATCATCGTGTATTCTAGTTACAAGTTAATGATTCCTGAATACCAATCCTGTACGACAAAGAAAAAACTTGTAATTGTAGTTTGTGTCTAACACTACTACAGGACTTGTTGGTATGAAGTTAATCATTAGTGTGAACATTGTATTACTGAAATGCCTTTCGAATATCAAAAACACAGAAGATTGCATCTTGGGTCACAGCATTGCAAGATTACAACTCCATTGTCTGACGTAGTAACACACAGAAGTGCAGATGAATTATCTCACCAGATGGTGGTAGCTCATAACTTTGCTCAATGTTTACATCCTCAACACCATACAGTTGCCAGAAACGCCATTGCATTAGTTGCCACAAACCATGCAGATGGTTATGATTTAACTATTGGATGAAATCTTCATATGGCACATCAGACACTGGGTTGTATGGCAGAAGATATTTTGAACTTTGTACAGTGCAAGGCATGGAAGCCACATGGAGTCTTATGCATTATTCTCAACATGTGAAACAGTTCTTCTGACCTTATCTGCGTCTCTTGGAGACTTATACTGGAAATCAGTATGTACTGGATGCTATTATTTATTTCAACCAAGCTCTTCCATTGGTTGAAATGTCAGTGCACTCTTTAACTACATGCTGAATACATAGTTTCGAACACGTGGTGCTCTTTTCGTGAATCAAAGAGCAAAGTTCAAAATATAGTTTCTTTGTATAGTTGTACTTCATCACATCACCTTGTATCTTCTGGTTTGACTGAACAAGTTATACGCTTGCAGTTTCTGAATCCTAACCAAACTCACTAGGATGAATACCTTTCTTATGTCATGATGACATGTAGGTAACAGCCGACTAGTTATTCTCTGAACTCACCGATTTTCAGACATAAAATACAGCTCTCATTGGAAGTGGTGAATGGTCCAACTTCAATATAAATGTCTCACAGTACCAAGAAAAAATAAATGTAGTGGTTAAGATGTGTATTTTTAGCTGATATTTAGACGTCAACAAAGAAGCATATTGATAAACATATTAAAACAACATAAGTTCAAGTCTATAGGTTTTTGTAAATGCTCAAAGTATGGAAGCAACTTGGTTCTGGCTGGACCACACTTAATCTCATCTTTAGACAATTGAATCCATCATACTACAAACTGCAATGATCATGATTCACAAAAGCATATTGAACACAGTGAAGCTAAAGCCGCAAGTCAACGATAAAAACTCTTCTGCACTGACTGGGCCACAAATCAGAAGTCGAGGTGATTGGTTAGTTAAAGAACAACTGTCTTGGTTGATGATGGAGAGATGGGGGAGTTTCAAAGTAAGAAATACCAGCCTTCCAAAACTACGGTAAAGAAGTTATTTTCATAAATAGCACGAGAAATTTCCTGTACTGTAATAAATCTTGGCGAAAATGTCCTTGTTCATTGGATTTTGCTCAAATAATTTTTTCTCATGATGCCACCTGTAATGAGTTTCCTAACCTTACAGATGATGATAATATAATGGATGACCGGATTATGGATTCTGATAGACAGTTGCAATAGTCAGTATAGTTTACTATTCCTGGTATTTATTCGACGTCAGTTTGCCTGTAAATTTTTGAATATTGAAGTTAACGAATTAGGATCCAAGTTTTGTGAATTACAGTGGATAGAGTCCATAACCATTGAGTGATATGTGTGATTACATTATTTACTTTTAGTACCAAATGAGTTATGTTTCTGATACACAGATGACGGTATGGTAGTAAATGGCACAGCTGCAGGTGTTGGTAGTCAGCCATAATGGCGAGTACTAATATCAGTTTCTTCTGAAATTTGCAATAGCGCATGAAGCAAACTGCTAGTGTTTATGTGTTCTTGTAAGTAAGTTATACTCTGTTCTTTCTTTAATGCCACGTTCATTAATAGTATTGGTTAGATGTTTCATGTAGTTATATAATTGTTTTAATTTTGTATTAACATAATTTTTATTATAAATGTGATATTGTTCTTATTTCACTCAGAGTAGCTTGCAGGAACCACAAAATAGAACAATGAGGTGTTTTTCTTCCTGTGACTGAATCTTAATAAAAAGAAGGAATCTGGAGAGAGAGTGTAAATAAAAACAATCTTTAGAATGCAACAAAGTCGAGTTTAAACACTTGTAGTTGGCTGGACAGGAAGAAAGAAAAACTGCTTGCAATACTCTCTCACTAGCTTACCCTTAACTCTATTACCTTTAGATGTTTAAGTTGTGCTATACACAATCTATATGTGTGATAAATCTTTATCTCAAAGAAAGAAGCAAAATTTTTAAGAATGCTTGCAAAAATCTGTTTAAATCTGTAAGTCTGACTAAATGTTTTTATAAACAAAGAAAACAGTTTATTACACTCAAAGTTTTCTTTCCTCAAGTACACTGAGCTATTCACGTGACTGAGGGTCACCCTCATGTCACCAAGGGGTAGGATTTACCCTTGGACAATCCCATGATTCACCTTTAGAATAGACCACTGCTTCTCTTCATAGTATAGTTCATACTACAATGATATCTTCTGAAGGAGAAAATCATGCAATGACCTTAGCAAACCCGGGCAACCCCATATGTAATAAAGATGAGAGGAACTTAATAGTTACCTTGACCTATTATTAAAATAATAAGTGTCTGAATTTTACAATTATAATTCACAAAATTTTGAAGATTTGTACAAGTTTGTTTTTGTTTGTTTTTTGGAATTTCGTCGCAAAGACTACAACGAGGGCGTATCTGCGCCTAGCCGTCCCTAACTTTAAGTCAGTGTAAGACT
>NW_013667385.1:84248-86323 GCF_000517525.1 Limulus polyphemus | reverse complement strand
AAAGATCATGACTGTTCCTGGCAACTCTAGTCTTTTTTTGGCCCGGCATGGCCAGGTTGTTAGGGCGCTCGACTCGCAATCTGCAAATCGCGGGTTCGAATACCCGTCACACCAAACATGCTCGCCCTTTCAGCCGTGGGGGCGTTATAATGTGACCCTCAATCTCACTATTCGTTGGTAAAAGAGTAGCCCAAGAGTTGGCGGTGGGTGGGGATGACTAGCTGCCTTCTCTCTAGTCTTACACTGCTAAATTAGGGACGGCTAGCGCAGATAGCCCTCGTTTATGGGAGACTTAGAGATGAGACTGTTGGAATGTTGTACAGGCAAACCAACATTTTGGGGACGCTACATTGATGACATTTTTTTTTCCTTTGGGTAGGAAACGAAGATTCATTACTGTTCCTTTCACACTTCAATTAAATAGCAGCCAGTGGTGATTATTAATCTCTTCGACAATGTTTCAAGGCATGCCGTGTACCATTTTGGAAAAGAAAATCACCCATTGACTGGTAGAAAATGGCAAGTTAAATTTATCAAGACACACATATATTTTGTTCAGTGTCTTCATGTATACTGCCATTTTCCCTCGTCTAGGTAACATTCATACAGTTTTTTCTATTGTTGGTCTTCCTGTGCTAGATATGTCATGGAAGCACCTTATGTATATGTGATTTGTGTAATTTTTCCACAGGGAGAACTTTCTTAATTATGTTGCATACTTTCCTGGGATGCGTGGATGACTTTTGAAACTGACCTTTGAGTTCATAGATCCTTACTTGTTATAAAGTGTCAAAATGTGCTTATTACAGCTAAGATGTGGCTTATTGTTTTTTTTTTTTTCTGGGTGATCCTGGTGCCCTAAATTGATTAATATTTCTTTGTTTTTCAATGCTATTAAGTACACAAGATATTTTGTCTTGGAAATTCTAAATCTCCAATCTGAACGCATTTTCATTATCTGCCCACCATGGGTATCGAAACCCGGTTTCTAGCGTTGTTAGTCCGCAGACATACCGCTGTCCCACTGGGAAGCTGCAAGGATAAGATAGGTCCACTTAATAAAGGGAAGATCGAACAAAATATTTACAGATCAATCTGAATGTAAAAGTTCGACTGAGTTTTAAGATGTGTGAGAAATAAAAATGTTGGACAATCGATAGAAAGTGAAAAAACACTCTTTATTTATAACACAACAAGAAACAATATGCATATTTGTGTAATCAAATGAATGCTTACCTCTACTGGATCAGTGAACAGATCGTCAGTTTCCGTCTCCCCAGGCGAACCTCTGTCAAACTGAGCACGACGAAAACCAATTAGAATTGAAAGGTATATAGGTTCTGATTTAGGAAGAAACTACATTTCTTTCTCTCATAATAGCGTCACCTCGTAACTGGTCATTCCCTAACAGCATTTGTCGGTTGGAACATACAGACATCATCCATTCGGCCAGTAAAAAAAGATGGACGCTGCAATATTTTCGCAGGAAAAGTAGGTGCTATCTACAATAAAAACAACAAAGGGAGAACTAAGCAGTTTCAACGATTTTTTGGACCACGTGTTTATGTCAAAACTGTATAGAAATAAACTAAACGAAAAAATATAAAAATTTCTATATTCCTAAAAATATTGGAAAACACGTATGTCCAAATACCACAACATACTCTTATTAAAAGTGATCAATTTCAATACGTAAGTGATTAATTTTCTGTGGCATCACGATACCTAAGCTCCGTCAAACAATGTCAAAATGTAGTTCTGATACATTCCTTTTCACTGCGACTTTGTATCGGCTGTGGTTGTCACGCGAATTGCTGATTTACATATTCAAAACCGTTTTAATATAAGGTATCAGTCCTCTACATAATCACACCACGACGTTACCCGAAAACCTACATTTTCAACCCAACAGGAGTTTCTTAACAGCACCAGCCCAGAAAAGCCTAGAAAAACTAAGGAGAAATTACTCTTGAAATGCATGATCACCTCAATAATTAGGTCAACACAATTCAAAGTGTAAAATTTTTGTTAACAAGAAAATATTGTTACGTATCTGCTTGTTTGTTAATTTCCCG
>NW_013667385.1:82338-83260 GCF_000517525.1 Limulus polyphemus | reverse complement strand
CTATCTATCTCCGGCATATATACTAAAAAAAGAGGGCGTTTAGCAAACGCTGGGACATTCGTGGGGTTGCCCGCTAAGTCACGATCCTTCTAGAAACTCCAGGGCGCATGCTACCAGCGTCGCGTGACTTCCGCTTTCGTAATAATAGGTGTCTTTTTTGTGAGTGTAAAACACGTAAGTACACCAGAACTACAGTTGCCGATCTCCAGGTAGAAACTAGGTGTTAAGAAAACGTGTCTGAATTATACCGATAAAGTCAGTTTCTTTGTCCAGATGAAGCGTCACCTTCTGATCTTTGTTCTCTCACAGCATTAGTCAGCTATAACAGACAGTATCGATTCAGCCAACAGAGGATATTACAGTTCCTAATAATTTTACTGTCCCCTTTAAGAATGGACAAACTAGCAAAAACTAACCACTAAACTAAAATAATGATAAAAAGAATTTTGGAGGGTTCTTGTTAAGCACAATTGGTTATCTTTGTTCTGCCCACCTCGGGTACCATAACCCGATTTTTTAACGTCGTAAGCTTGCAGAATTACCATTGGGCCGCAAGAGCGCATAAAGAAAGAAAGAAAAAGACTAAAATATTTTTAATATTGAAAAAATATCTTGATTTTTAACTTTAACAATGATTCAAAGATACTTCTTCTAGTTAGGGGAAGTTTAACAAAATAGTTAACCAAATATAGAAACCTAAAAAGAAAACCGAACAAACTTTAAATTACAAAAAGTTTACCTAAAAGACTCATTGCCAATAATTTAAAAATACCAAAAACTAACTGCTTCTTGCTCACGAACACTCACGTGCACGAACAAGTGGTGGTACATTAAACATACTTACTCATGGAAAGAAATATATACCTACGAAAAAAATTCTGAACCTTTGCTCTTCCACACACACACACACACACACACACAC
>NW_013667385.1:63627-81400 GCF_000517525.1 Limulus polyphemus | reverse complement strand
GGTACGTACTTAAAACTAACTTAACTTACTACTAGTAAGGAAAAGTAAAATAATACTAACTACTAAAATAAAACTTACTACTACTTCTCTCTACACACACACACACACACACACACATAAAATACATACACACACACAGTATATTCCAAACACAAACAAAAACTGTGAGGCCCTTATTTCCGCATACAGAAGACACCCTAATTTAGAAATGCACTTTACAAAATAGACAAATTAATTTTAAAGAATTGAATTATATATATAATATAGACTCATTCGTTATACCAGCTGAGGCTTCACTCTGTTCACTTTAACCCCACCAGCAGAGCATCCAGTGCTACCATCGTCTTTTGATTAGCAGCTGTGGATGCCTTGAGGACTACTCACCACGTTCTACTCAGCTTCTGCTAGCCTATTCCACAGGCACCAGACCTCCTCTTCATACATGGAGGAGTGACCCTTTGCCTCAGCAAAATTTCTTCCTGTTTATAGAGAGCCTAGGTTTCCACCCATTTAGCTGCCATCTCCTGACAATGGCACTTGAGTACTGGAAACTGTTCTGATGTGAGCTGGTTTTGGTCACTTTAAGTGGCTTGGGAGGAAGTTCTACTCTCGGACCATTATGGAATGTCTCCCATGGTCACTTTGTCAGTGGTACTTTGGATGCTATAGCAGTATTATGCAACGTGATCTTCCAGTATGTTCAACTCTCACGATTGAAGTTCTGTCTCCACTGCAATTACCCTGGTCTACGTAACCAATGTTAAAATCTTACTGCAGTCCCCAATCTCCATCTCTCCAGGAATTGGATACCTGTAGAGACGTATCTACTGTTAAAAAGCTCTTCTTCAGCTTCAGAAGACATTGTTCTCATTAGAGATTTGAGCATACTTGTTGTATCTTCCTTGTGATAATGTCACACCCTATGATGAGACAAGTTACTAGGCCCCATTGCTTTTCAGACATCACCTATTTTAGTAGTATCAGCAATGTCATTGATCCCTGCTTGTGGGCTGAGTAAAGACTAAGCTCTTTCAGCTTGGATGGTGTCGAGTCCAGTGGTCTAAGGCATCAGGGTCGTCATCACTTATTACAGGCAGCTTGGCCCTACTAGACATCAGTACCAACCTGCTCACCAATTTGATAAGCTCTCACATGTTAGACGTGTCAGAAAGCAACACATTTTCATCCATGGGCTAACTAATGGTAAATGTCAGACCTGCACTCCCTATCTATTTGAATACTTCATGCCCCTCACTGTATTAAAAGTTCTGGAGCAATTGCTAGGCTTCAAAGGTTGATGAGGAATCCATCTAACACCAAAGAGAAAAAAGAAAAGTTCATGAACAGTATTCACTAGAATAATGCAGGAGAACCACTAACTAGTCGATGTAAGAGAGACTAACCATGGTTAAAACTTAAACGTAAATACTGAAAGTCTGAGCTGTAATCCAAAGGTTGACTAAATTATGTTTGCTTATAAGTTCACTACTTCCTTTCAATCATTAAATGTGTGAATTAATGACTGTCTTAGCTTTGATGACTGAGTATCTACAATAGAGTGCATACATTTTACTTTTAAGTACTACTTAGTGGCTTGTATCTCTACACACTTTACGTCAGCAAACTCTCGATTATTTGATCATCCTAGCATTTAATCAACTGGATGTCACACATTGTAGTGCATACACTAAACTCTGCATCACTTTATAGCTTGGAAACCTAGAAATACCTCTTCCACTCAATCATTAGACCTAATGACCATCTAGCTTTGATGATCAGTTCAACCAATATTGATCATTAGGCCTGTTGGTGCTGGTATTTGCTTCCATTTTCAATTACTTCTCATAAGGTTCATCAAAGACCACTAGATAAGTCTCTGCAGATTCCTCTCCCTCAACAGATAAGTCAAGATGACTCGAGATGACTTCCTCATTCTCTCTGACTCATTGGTTTCGTTTCCAGATTCTTGGTCAAGTCAGTGAACTTAAGGCTCATGTGTGATGTATGGACACAACTAACTGACATATTCCATGTGCTTCACGTGCCTTGTCAAAATAACGCATATGAACCAATCCAGCTTGCTCCAAGTTATTTTCGTATAGGTAGCATATACCATACCCAATCACTGCTTGGGAACATCTGTAGGGTCATAGCACTTCATCTTTTGACATGCTTTCCTCATGAGTTATAGTTGGACAAATTCGTGTTGGTTGACTATTATCTATCTCATACACTCTACATACTCATGGAAACACTAGGAAACGTGCGATGGAAGACCATACATTATGTCCACAGGAACTTCCTATCCAAGAATGAGCAGGTTCAGTAAACAGCCTGCAGATCCCTGTTCATCAGATACGAAAAATGCTTATTCCAGTGGGTTCTGTCAGAATTAACAAACTTTATAAGCATCTGCCTGGTAGTCTGTATTACCCATTCTGCCAAACCATCAGACTGGTGGTATTAAGGTGACGTATGAGTCTTCCCCGTACGTAAAACTTTACACAACTCAGCAAACAATTAGCTTCTTGATCCATGTGGATTTATTCTGGTACTTTACATTGCGTTAATTAGTTTTGCCAACACATCTGTGACATTCCGTACAAAGATAATGACTAATGGATAAGTTAAAATCCACTTTATGAAGCAGTTGACAGCAATGAGCATGTATCGAGGACCTCTAGCAATCTCTGAAAGTGGACCAGCAATATCCAAGGCTATCCACTGCAGAGGATACCGAAAAAAGTCTTTGTTGGAGTTTATCCTGTCTCAGCCACCTTCTCTTTGGATGACACACACACACACTGTACAGCACTTATACCAGCACTGAATATCTCGACGAGGTGATAGCAATGATACATCACACCTTTTGGACTTATAATTGCGCATACAAGTGCCATAGGTTACGTGTGCCTGTATATGATGGTCAAGTAAGGTCAATTTCTAGACGGCAAGGAGTGTCCATGCTGAAGTAGAGTCCTTCAATAGCTCATTTCAGAACTATTAAAGTGTTAAAATTAGCGTCTGTCAACCAGTTTGATATGGCTGAAATTTATATGGTTTTTACTTCTAGATGGTGTCCATGGTAAAGAAATTCTATAAATGGACAACATTTTATTGTATGGTCAGATAATCGGTCAGAAGTTCCGTGAAGTGAGCCTGGGAAATGAAATATGACAAAGTCTTACTCTTGTAGCATCATTATCCAATGTGCTATCACCCTCTTTAGAATTTTAGTTGACTAACCAATGCAGTGAAGTGTGGTCCAACAGGAAGGTTAATTTCCTGCGAAACAAATAGTGGCAATAGTGTTTTACAAGAACAACCACTACAAGCAGATCTTTTTTTGTCATACGGTACCTGCATTCAGGAGTTATGAATGCATGACTAACATACATAATTACATTGCTTTGACTCCATTGTCAATAGAAACTCACAGTCTTAACGTGGATAGGCCAGCACTAAATCGTACATCCAAGAAAGCTTTAGAGATTGGAATGCTTGATCACATTTATTATACCGTCAAAAGTGCTCTTTCAGTTCGGTGGTAGCCAACAATAATACTGCTATTTTTGAAAAGTTGGCCACAAGCTGTTGGTAATATGATGCAAAACCAACGAAAGTATGAACTTCTCGCCTTTTTTATGGGTTGAGGTTAATATCTTATAATAGCTATTTCAGCCAGGTCCATCGAGACTTCATCTCTTCTCATAATGTGACCAAGAAACTCTCTCTATTTTCACATGGATGAACATTTTTCCTGGTTATTTTCAGTTTCAACCTTTCCTTTTGTATGTTCTATAATACAACCATTAGGTTCTCAAACGTGGACTAGAAAGTGTAGCCTAAAACATTGTAGATGTCTCTTCCGTTCTAGTTCCTTAAGTTTATGCTTCATCAGCCACTCAAAAACAGCTGGCATATTACATAGATTGAATGGCATGGTGTATAATTCATACAAGCCACCCATTGTACAAAAAATGGTATTAGCCCTGCTTTTGGCATCCAGCTTGACTTGTCAGTATCTGAAAGCCATACCCAGGGTGTTGAAATAATGAGAGCCTCCTAATACATCCAGCCAGTCTTCTGTTTGCCGTAAAATAAAGCCTTCAATCCGAGTTACCATGTTCACCCATATAAAATTAGATATTTACTCATATACACAGAGCCTAGGTGTGTACCCCTTTTTCCTTACAATCACTAATGGAGATTACCAAGCACTCCTGAAAAATTTTATGACTCAACCCTACAGTATCCACTGTATTTCAATGCTCACATTCTCCCTAGTAATCCAAGGAGGCCAATGTGGCAATTGTTTTATCAGATGTGCATTGTCTGTGTCAATATAGGGCTGAAGCACCATTATTCGACCCATCTCGTCCCACAAATATACATCGATATACTCCCCCAACAAGTCACTGAGTTGCTTTTGCTGTATTGGGCCTAGGAGGTTATTAGCACAATTGTCAATCAATGACCTTAGGTATATTGACAGTCACATATTTACATTTTTGGCTATGGTGCAACTGATATCAGTAACACTTGAATTGCATTCCTTGTCAGATGGATCACTGTCCAAGCTTATGCCACCTACGTTCGTGACGGGAAATAGTTCATTTCATGCATAGCTTCAATAACTGTGTTACATGGCACCAACACAGTAGACTTCATCTCATTGGAGAAGTACTGTTGACTATAATTCCGAATTTACGAAGTGTCTTTTCACGAAGTGTGGAAAGCGTTTAGTGAACGTTTCAAGTCTGCTATACAGAAAAAATCAGTTATGTTAATAAAGTTTCTGTACTAAAGATATGTCCGTGAAGACAGTCTCACTCAGACTCTGGCAAGTCAGAGTGCAAGTGATGTTCATATGAAGGATAAAAATGCTTTTTCCATCATAAAGTTTGCAAGTTACATTTGCATACCCCTACAACTTCTTAAATGCATATCTAAAGTTTTTCAGTATCCATGTATATTGTATTTGGTATTTTCTCTACTTTATATTAATCTATTCGACAGAAACAATATTGGATAACGTGACATGTTAATCAAATGCATCATAACATGTTGAATGGCACTCTGTACAGGTTCGGGTCAGGCACACTTGACGCCTACCCATGGACATATGATTAAACCATGGAACACCACTTATGTGCATGGAGGTATTATCATCATTTTCACTACATAATATTTTTTGGATCTCTGTTACTTGGTTCACTCTGTTCTGCATTGGATGACTTTTCTATGGAACATCAGCATACCTGCTACACAGATAAAACTAATGGACAGGCTCTTCAGTATATTTATCCCCAGAATGACGATTCCAAATCTGAGATTGGAAACAAATACTTTCATTCTGTGGGAGATAGTTCCTAGACTAAGCGAGAGATCCTCTTCTACTCTAATATCTCGTATATTGTCATTTGCCAAAACAATATTGGTATTCATTGGCCGTAGGAATGGCCTCACTTGGAGGAGTTGAAAGATCACGAGAACCATTAGGGTCTTCATCACGCCTGTGTCTACTAGGAACTCAATCTCTTAAGTTGTACTATTATCAAAACACGTAGTTCTTCATTTAGTCCTGAAAGAGCTGGGTTTACCACTAAACAAGCAGTTTTCTGTGAAATCCAAGTCTGTGGCCAACCCTGCTTTAGGTTCCATCATTTGTGTGAAAAATTTCCTTCAATGCTTGTTGTTGGTCATCCTGGACCTACTGATCCATTGACTGGCACTAATAAACCTGCTTACTTTGTTGCTGTGTAAAGCTCTAACATTTTGGGTTGACTGACATCTGCAGATCTGTTGGTTTAAAGTGATACCTCTACCACTTTTTTTTGCTGTGTGGAAAAGTAAGGGCAGTTCCTTCACCAGTGCCCCACTAGTCTACAAGTGAATCACATTCTTCCCTCTTCTCATATGGATTCACCAAATACCATTCCACCACTTTGATCATCCTTAGTTGTCCACAATTCTCTTCTGTAACGATTGATCATCAAGTATACCATTTGCTCAAGTGGTCTGGGGGCTATAGACACGAATAAATATCACTGACTCAGTAGTTGCAGGCTGACCAATACCATAAGCATTTATAACATAGGCAAAAGTCCTATGTTCAGAAAGGACTTCATCTAGATTTGACACCTCTTTAATACGACTATCTTTCTCTGCTAAACTCTTCCTCTTGGCAGTGAGTACTGTGATGTTAAAAAAATACTAGAATACACAGGTGATACCTTAGGTGAATGACCAATAACAATAGGTAACTAGGGCAAAAGGAACTTAATTACTTTCATGACTGACATGTAGACCTTAACTACTGCATATATTCTTGTGTATAATGTGACACATCTGCTTTAGAAGAAAAACCATACATCACATCCACAGGGGGAAGTAGTTCCCAATCAAACATGAGCATATTATGTGAAAAAAGCAATCGATATCTGTTTCATTGCACAGTACATCATCATGGAGTAAGGCAAGTATTCATCTCAGTTGGCTCATTCTGTCAGGTAACAAACTCATACAAACATTTGCTTCATATTTTGTTTCACCTGTTCTGCTAAATTGTCAGACTTGAGGTGATATGCCAAGATACAGACCTTTACCACACCCAATACTTCATACAATTCAGAGAACAGCTGGCTATTGAAATTAATTCCTTCATCTGTGCCATATTTCGGCAGTGTTGTTATCCAAAACGCAATTATTCCTTCTTGATTTTAAAGTACATGAGCCATTCAGTAATGCATGGTCCACCCAAATGGTTAACTCTCTACTATATAAAAATTATCGATTGTGTTTGATAAACACATCAAATGTGAGTAGTTTTTTTCGTAGTCATACAGTATCTTCATTCAGAAGCCATGAGCATTCAAGTAGCATAAGCAATTACATTTCTACTCCTTCCTACAATTGCAATATACACTGCTCCAATTTCACCATCACTGGCATCAGTGTCCAACAAGAACTCACAGCTCTGTTGTAGATTTCCAGCACTGGAGTTTCTCTTAAAGAATGCTCTAGTGATAGCAATACTTATTCACTCTCTATTCTCCATTTAAGATGCACATCAACTTTACTAAGAGCAGATAATGCTGGTACTCTTGTAGAAATTGGTCGTAAAATGTTGGTAATATGGTGTGAAACCAAGGAAACTCTGGACTTTTTGTTTGGTCACAGATTGAGGCTTATCTCATAATTCTGTAATCTTCTCAAGGTCAGGGGGGACATAGAAGTTCCATTTCTCTGTGCCTGACAACACACTTCCCTGTCTTTCCTGTTTGTTAAACTACCATGTTCACGTTTTCAGCAGTAGACTAGAATGTGTGCTCACACACCAAGATATCATTGATCTAGACGAAGCATATCTCCCATTACAACCCCTTCAGTGTAAGTGCCATAAACCTCTCCATCACATAGATACAGTCTATGTACATCCAATTAACCCATCACCTCAAAGGCTTTCATGGAGCACTAGGGATGCAGATAGAGCTTAGATAGAACAAATGGAATCATACAACCATTAGAAAGTGGGTGGCCATCTGAAGTAGTAATTGTCAGAAAGAAGGAATGTACGTACACCAAAGGTCCTGTGTTGATTTTAGAGGGTGAACACGGTAACTCACGTTGCCTTTCCATTACCACAGAAAAATTAATGTCTGTATGCATTTGTAGGAAACCATTGACTTTAGACCTTGGTATCTTGTCATTCGGTCTGTGTAACATGACTGCTGATTGTTAAAGTTACTGTTGTTTGACTCAATTCGGTCCTACTAATACATTCGCATATTCAATCAACAAATCACTTAGCTTTTGTCGTTATGTTTAGTCCAGACTGTTTGCATAATCCTCAACCACGAACATAAGATATGTACTTACGCTCAGATGCGGTGTGATGGAGACAACACTAGTGATACCTTCAGTCTTAATCACCTCCAACTTCCTTACTATGCTGATGAATATTCCAGTAGAAAGTTGGATAACTGAGTTCCTATAATTACAGAACAACACTAGAACTTTATATCTCATCTAACCAGATTACTTTTTAAGCTAATGATGCTTGCATTTTGAACAAGAAACAGTTTATGTAATGTGTTGACTCTATTGCTGCATTACATAACACCAACACATTAGATTTTATCCACAGTAAATCACTTGGCAATATACACTCATACAGTCCTAATGTTCCTGAGCCTGATATGGCTGTCATCATATAAGTTTTCCATGGAAACATAGCTTATCTGTTGCACAGGCAAAGCAGACTGATAATTTCTGCAATATGTCGATCCCTAGGATACCAATGTCATAGATGACTACCTTCATTCTGTGGTTCATACTCCCTAAATATAGCCAGAGATTAGGTTAGATGCGTAATAATATAAATTATTGGTATTTAAGGATATCATGAATAAAACTTAAGCCAAATTTATTTCTGCTTGTGACCTAGCTACACTGTTGCATGAATCATATAATGTGTATCATGTAACGGACATGTGGACAGCCTATGGACTTAGTCATTGGGTTCAACTATACACTGATTACAAAGTAATTTATTTGGATTTGGGGTCATGCTGTCGTGAACAATGCTCACAAGCCACCAGTATGAGAAAGTTTACGTGGGGAATATAGAACCCATACAGAGACAACTAAATACAATCAAATAACTGCTCTATTATTATGATTCATTTATATCGAAACTCTCAAGTTTGTTTTGTGATAATACAACTTCTAAATCATTGAATTCCTCATTTTCAAAGTCAAGGTATTTGTTAATAAGACTTTCTATTACATTCAGTAACATAGATGCAACATTAGTTAAGTTATCAATTAAGTTAACATGAGAAATTCTCTCGGTCATAATCAGTATAACTGCATTAACTGCATTAAGATATCTTTCAGTAATTCCACTTTAAGCATTATCAAATCTAACATTTGCTTAGTACAGTTAGTGTTTTTCACTTTTTTTTCTTACATTATACATTATTAAACTTAATTGAAACACTCTTAGAATAGATCAGAAATAGCATACTTACAATGAGTTTGCATAATGGCTGGATTTGAATAGTCCACTTGTTGCTGGAAGATCCCAATTGCACCAATCAAGGCCAAATAATTACTTTTGAAAGTAGATCTGTTAAACTTCTTGAACAATTGGAGAAACACTAAAAATTTTGTATATAATCCCTATTTCCGAATTTAAACAGCACTTCTCTGACTTCATAAATTGCTCCACACTTGATCTGACTCCAGAAGAAGATGGTAGTAATCCAGAATCTACAAGAAGTTCGCCCCAAGTGGACTATTCCATCAGATTGTAATCAAAATCCACTTTGTTATTGGTTCTTACAGAACATATTTCTGTCCCTTATCTAATATACTGGCGAAATCATCCAAGACAATTAACTTAGGACGTACAGAGACAAACCCTATAACGTGGACTCTTCACTAGCAGTATCCCACCCTTGTCTTTCATCACTGTTTCATTAACTGTTTTTTTTTTTTTTGTTGTTGTTTTTTTGCGGCCAAAAAAGAATTAGGTGTGCGACAGGAATGAAATCAAAATTGGTGGCCAAACCGGTATTTACACTTATAGCGCTGATAATAATTTTAAGGCAAATATTCCTTCATTAATTAGCCAGGCCGCGTTCTTTGTTCAACTTGGAGATGATGGTGGGTAAAACAAAATACGCGCCTAATGAATGCATACTTGCTGTAAAATTCTTATCAATGCTATAAGTGTAGCTACAAGTTTGGTCACCGAATTTGATTTTATTTCTTTAAATCGTACATTGAATCGTTTTTGGTCGCACCTTTTTTCACGCCTAAGGTGTTTTTGATTGGATATCATGACTTTATGTCAATACACACCAACAAACTATAGCAAGTAGAAAAAAGTGACACTTGATAGTAACCAAAATTAGCTTTAGAATCGCAACCCTATTATTCGAAACAAACCTATACTTTACAGAACCAACCAGATTCTCTATAATATATGGTGGTAGTTTTTCTTCTCTAAAACAGTGTTAATAACTTCCTTTATAGTAACGCTGTGGAAACTAGATTAACAGTTTCTTGTCATCACTCACATGCACTCGGTACAGCCGTATCAAGTATCATTATTTACGCTAATATCACACGACGTTAAATGCTCTTTAATTAGGAGAATTTCATAAAACTTGGCTTTAAATAATGAATAATAACCGTTCACCCGTATGATTATTTTGAAAACTTGAGCTAGAAATGGCTAATCTAGTTTGCATGGCCTAACCAATATTTATGTATCTGCACTTACCTTCGCTCTATAGTTTTGCTGTTCTAAATCAGCCATCTTAAAACCGAATGACAAAAACTAAAAACGGTCTACCTTTACTCTCAGATGAAGCTGACCATATTTGACATTTAATTGTAGATTGTAACGATCTATGAGTGTACCAAACTTGAAAAATAATCCATGAAAGTTAAGTATGTTTTTCTATCAAATAAAGTTTCAGAACTTTCGGTGCGAAGAAAAAAGTGGAAAGAAATTCAATCAAAATTAGAGATTTTAAATCTCGTGTATTTCTTAATTGATTGCCCTGAAATTTTGTATGTGAAATAACGGTCCAGTAGAACACATCCATTCAAGATATGTGATAATTTGGATTATCACAGTCCGAGCTAATTAACATGCGTATAATATCCTTACTTTACAGCAATTATATGTTCTTTTTGTACACAGTTATGATAACTCTCAATAATCTTTAAGGATTATTTAAGAATCATAGAAAACTAAGTCCTATTTCATGTTTGATGAGGAACCTACTAATTAATTAATTCAAAAATGCAATAACAGTAACTTCACAGTATGGAAATTCTGACTTGAATTATAACATCGTTTCGACCACAGTATCAGTCATCAGTTAAACTGTATTATCGTATTTTTGAATTAAATTCTGTTCCTTTTTGTAATTTACTAGCTGTAGTATATCGCGATATTTACACACTACCCAATGCTGATAAGTGAACTGTGTAGATATATTCAGCACCACAATAAGCAAACTGGACAAGAAACCTACAGATGTATCTGACTCTAGACGTACACTGCATTTGGACAGTTTTCTATCTGGTTGAAAAAGCTTATTATTTCTGTACATGTGGTACAGGTATCGAAATCTCTTACTTCTACATCGTTATCCTTGCCCCTCAATAATAACCAATGGAATAGAGTTTTACTTTGATATTTTATACCAACCAATCAGAATGGGTGTTAGAATACATACAACCCAAGATGGCAGCATGTTCTAGTACGAGGCTAGAAGAAAAACTTGATGAAAAGTGTGCTGCGTCTTTGGTTTTTTCCAGTCTACCAGCGTTTCAACGTGACGTTGAAGGAAGTAACAGACTTTCTAAAACTGTAATGCAGAAGAATGAAAGTATTAATGAGGTAGTTAACATAAACAAGAACATTATCTTTGTGTGACATTAGCTTAATAAGTTAATTATTACAGCTGGTAACGTTACTCGTTGCTATCGCTATCTCTCAGTATCTGTATATTATTATAGTATACTTAATAGTATTAATAATACTATTATTGTGCAGTTTGTTGACAAAATACCGAAGTAGGCCTAAACTAAAGTTTAGAGTGTTTATGCTAGAACTTAGAAAGTATAAAACAGAAGCGGCCAAATAGTTTTTAACTTTAAAAGTTATACCAGGTTTGTGCTTTGTACTAGGTAAACTGTAGTGCTAGTGGTGTAATAATATTGTGCAATTACAAATGTGTAGACCTAAATGAATAAGCGTGGTTCTTATTTTTAGGCCTAACTTAAAGTTAAAATTAAGGTTATTTTTCAGAACAAACTTTCGTTTTAATAATTAATAAATAACTTATAGCTTGAAAAGTCTAAAGCCGGTAGGCATGCATTATACATTCGTGGAATAGAAATTAGTATTAAAAAATTAAAAGCTAGGGTAAGGGTTGTTTAGGGTGTGGAACTAGGACTCGGTTGCAGACAGACACTGGCGTCAGTCCACCAGTCATAAGAAACGTGCGCTATTTTTTTCGAAGCAAAAAAAAAATCGTATAACAATTGTTTCAATTCTTTTATATTAAAGCCAAAACAGGTAAAATAAGATTTAATTATTTGAAAGTACTCATCAGTGATACGTGTTTTAGATACTGTTGTGTTAGTGTTTATTTTCTGAGAAGTTAGTACTGTGTTATATATAAATAATAGCACTAGCAGTGCTTTTAACTTTTTTAGTTTTAGTGAAAAAAATAATATATACACACACACACACACAGTTGTGGTTGAGAAACTGTTTTAGCTTAGTAACTTAGTATAACATACAAAATTTTGGGTGATTCTTGCACTAGCTTTGCACATGTTTACTGTTGCCTTTGTCCTTGAGTGTAATCACAAATGTTTTTTTTTCTTTACTTCAGTTTAAGACATAAACAGTAACACTGGATACTTAATAGTACAATGATTCTTGCTAACTTATACCAGTGCATCATGAATATTATTACCCAAATTTAAAACAGCAGTATTGTATGCTTTGATTTGAGTAACAGTGGTTGTATAACAAATAAGAGGCAGCAAGGAGCCTGCTGGACCACTAAGGCTGTCCCATTCTTGAGATTGGCATGACATCACAGTTTGGTAGCACGATTGTCATCTTGACAAAGGGGGCAAACAATAGCGAAGTGAGTATAGCTACGTGTATGCAATTTATATAGGTCTTCTATATACACGTATTACTACTGAAGCTGCTGTCTAAATTCTTCATTTATCATTCATATATTATTGTTTGATAGTCAAATTATCAATTTCGATATCTTGTCAATACATGGAGAAGTTGTCAACCGAGGCATTAGCGAGATATTAAGTAAAGTTGTGATTAACTGGGCTTGATTCTTTCCCTACCAGCACCCTGCCGACTTATGGATCATCGACCCAACAGAATGGCCCAGTGTGCAGTATTCAGACATGTACAATTACCTTGTGTTAAAAAAAAAAAGACAACATTTACATGATATAAAATGAGCTGACACGCATAGTTATGATGAGACTTTGGCTCCCACTGCTTTCCTATTGCTTCCTGTGTTCTGCAGTTGATAGCTTTCAGCCACGACACTCTTCTCTATTTTTCAGTAGCTTGTTTCTGTGGGAAAACATGGAAACATGCACTAAAAAGTAAACTACCAAGTCAAACTAGTTTTTAAAACAATTATCGACAAATTGTCTTAAGACTATTCTAGACTAGGAATAGAATCTCACAAATGTTTGCTTTATGCTTACTATTAAGGTGGACTGGGTATCGAATAGAAGGAAAGTTCAGGTCTTTTCAACTTGTTATTGGTGCAATTGAATACACAACAACTGTTCACCATATCTACAGGTTAGAATAACAAAAGTTCGTCACAAACACAAATAGTCATTACGAATATGAGTCTAGACAGTGAGCAAGTGTACAGATTGAAAAAAATTTCACCTTTGTTGCACTATTTGTTTGCTCCTTTTCCTTGGTTGCTATGCAGACATTGCATTGTGGGAGGGCAAAGTTCTCAGATGTCTGACTTCAGAAATCCACTTAAAAATTCAAATCCATCCTGATCATTTAAGTATTAAAATTTATTGAGCCTTATTTAAGACTTACTACATCCACAACATCTGAATGAAACTCATTCCAAAGGCCAACTATCTAGTTAGAAAAATAAAATTGTCTAAGCTGAAGATGACTTCTTCCCTGCCAGAATATATATTTGCCCCCCCCCCCCTTAGCCTTTTGAAAAAAGAAGAGTTAGAGGGGATCTAACTGAGGCTTTAAAGATTATTAAGGGAATTTACAATATTGATGCATCATCACTTCTCTTATTTAATGGTAGGAATAGGGGACAGAGATATAAATTTTGGCCAAGACAGCTTTATTTTTATTATAGAGTGATTAGCCTTTGGAATGAGTTGCCTGCAGGTGTGGTATATGCAGTAAATTTAAGGGAATTTCAGTAAAAGATGGATAAATATTTGAATGAGGAGGGGGTTGGCTTTGAGTATTTAATTTGTACTTTTTGAGTTTATTATAGTGGATGAGATGGCTCAAATATGGACCAAGAGGTCCATTGTTGTTATTGAATTGTATGCATGTATAAAATGTCAAAATTTATTATAAGTGCTGTTAAGTGAAATACTTATGATCAATGATAGCTCACACCAGGTGGGAGCACAGTTTAATTCAACACGGCCATGCTGGTAACTGTGTCTGTTGTTCACACAAAGCTGTTGAACATAATAAATAACTATTGCTGTAGTGTAAGAAGTTGAAATTCAACTGTAAATTTAAAAAATATGAATAAAATCTATTCATTTAGGCTGTAAAAAATAAATAGTATACAATTGTCTGATATAATGTGCAGCCAATTTAGTATGGAAAAAAGGTAATTTAGATTTATTTCAATTTTTTTTATGGGGTGTATAAGATCAGTCCAATGGACAGTCTGTATAAGGATAAAGAGAATAAATATAAAGATTTACAGAAAAAATATTTTGACATTTATTTAGGAAGATCTAGAGGTTATACAAGTGAATTTTGAAAACTGAGATGAAAAAAGCATTTTTTAATCTTAACATGAAAATCATCTTGCACTCAGATTAGTAAGAGTTTCAATGAGACTGAATACATAAATTAAAGGCAGATCTTTAGTAAATGTACTTGATGAAAAAATTTGAGTAAGAGTTTCAATGAGACTGAATACATAAATTAAAGGCAGATCTTTAGTAAATGTACTTAATGAAAAAATTTGAATTTTTTTCTTTACAAAATGCTTGAAATGTTTACTGAAAGCTTGCCAAATTTTGTAAAGATACACATAATACAGTAAAAATTATAAAAAGCTTTCATGGTTACGAGGTTGGTCATTTTGATCAACCCTGTATGGATAGAGTTAAATGACTTTGCATTCCTTTATCAGACTTTCAAATTTTTTCCCTCATTGATGTAAGATAATAGGCCTAGAATTACCTGGTCAATTTTATTACTTCTTTCCTAAAGAGGAAGATGGAACATTGTATAAATATTAATGTTTCTGTATTTATTACTTATTTAATTCTTAGGCATATATGTACCAGAAACATTTCTTATACCTAGTCTTCATTGATAAGCCCAGAATACAGCAGTGACAGCTTAATTTTAATAAACTTAAAATCTATATCCATATATTGCACTCAACAGCTGAAATTACGATATTCACATTAACAGAAAAAGGTTGTCTGTTAGAAAATCAAATAAATATACCAGTTACCAGCTCTAGGCTTATTTTATTGTGTAATGTATAAATAACCAACAAATAAGTTACCAAAATTGTAGCAAGAAATGTTCTAAACAGTTAAAACTCGTCTTTAATAAAAACTTTCTTTTATTAGACTTGTTTGGGGCATATGCCTTTTTCCAGGCTTTGCTGTTAAAATTACAGAATGTACCAAATTACAGTCACTTTATTTTGCATAAGATTCATCAAATCTGAAAAAATCATAATTTGGCTTTTGAGTAATAAAAGAAAAAGTTTTGAAGTATACAAGGTAGTTAGAAATAACTAACTATAAGTACTAAGCATTTTAGCTGTAATCGAAAAGTGTGGAACTTAAATTGTCCATGTATACACAAGTAATAGTATGTACAGAGTAACAAAAAATTTATGCAATTTTAATTGGGTTTAATATGAATGTATAAAGATACAAGAGGCTAGGATATTAAAGTGATGACTTTATTATGTTGTTACATTCATAAAAAAAAAAAAATTAAGAGTGATTAACCAAAACTGTTTTTCTAAGGCATTGAATGGCAATTATTAACTGCTTCTGTTTGGGAATAATTATGATTATGTCTGTGTGTTATCAGAGTTGGTTTTATTTGAATCTGTATATTATTTGCACCATTGTGGGTTTGTAGCTTGAGATTCATCTATCAAACAGATTAAAATACTTGTTCTACTCGAGGATGAAGCACTGAAGTTCAACAATTGACAAAGTATCTTCATTCCTGTCTCCTAAATCTGATTGTGATTTCATTAACAGAACCTACAGACAACGAGGACGATTTGGTCTTTCAAGGTCGTCCTTGAGAAAAGTGGAGATTTAAACTCTTCTTTACCATTCATGAAATCAGTTAACTCTGGGAGTGTCAATTAGATGCACCTATTGCATGGATTGTTAAACTACATTTTGTAGAAATCTACTGAATGAAATAGTTTGAAACTAGAGTTATTTTTTACAGATTATATAGCATCTGCTAATAGGATATATTTTTATATGGGATATTTGTATAAATTTTCAGCTTTGAAATTTTGAAAATATTTCATTGTATATTGTTGTGTATTTGAATTACTAATTTTTGTCTTCATACATCATTTTAAAACTAGTTTTTATTTTATGAAACTGCAAATATTTTTCATTGTTTCAATCCAATAAACAAGGCATGGAGTTTTACAGAATTTACAATAACTGGCATACAATCAAAATATCTGTTTTCCTTTGCCAACATTATAAGTAAGCTAAAGTTTTAAATTGTTCTTTAGAAGGTTTAGTATATGAAATAAGTTTTAAATCCATTTTATATTCATTTATATGTTTGTTTGCACATTACTTTACAGTGATTTTCTTTGCTCATTCAAGTAGTTACACTGATATAGCTTAATACAAACAAGTCTTAACAGAGCAGGCTTGACTGCAAAACTAAACTTGATACAGTTGAGTGCAAAATTGTTTACCTAAGTCTACCTCATCCTTCTCCACAAAAGCATTTATTTTCTTATCAGTCTTCAGCATGTTTAATAATGAATACAAGTTCATTTGCTATAGTAAATTTAATGCAGTTATGCACTTGAGGTGGACTGTACCCATCAGGGCATGAAAAAGTTTTACTGACCTTCGTAAGAAAACGTTTTGTAGACATGGGCACACTTGAGTTTCAAGTAGTGTCATTGTAGATAATATGTGTTAGCATATGCTACTGTTATTTCTAAGGTAAAGACTCCAAGACTGAACACAGTACTCTACATGAAGCCCAATCAATGACCTATACAATGAAATTATAATCTCTTTGGACTTATTTTCAATATTTCTGTAGATAAAACCTAAAATCCTATTTGTCCTACTACTAGCAATAGCACAGTGTTTGGATGGGTTTGAGATTGTTCAAGCAGAACACCAAGACCATTTTTTTCCCATAACAGTGTTGAGGTTTTTTTTTATAAATATTGTAGTACAAATTATGATAAGTCATATGCATTATTTTTAATGTTTTATAATTAAAAGTTAATTGCCATTTATTCACCCAACTCATCAAATCTAAATTCTTTTGTTAAGTAGCAGCATTCTCCTCACAACAAGCAATACCCAAAACCGTAACCCATTGACTGTAGCTACTCTAAATGCACAAAGTAATTTTTAAGAGTTATACACCATCTATGGCAAATTCATTCAACTACAGGGTGTAGATTGTAGCCTATACAGCAAATCAGAAGTCGGTGGGTTAATATCATCATCAAATATAAGAAACTGATTGACCATTCCTTCTTTTATGTCACTGATGTAAGTAAAAAAAATCAAAAGTCCTAACACTAAGTCCTGAGTTACCTCACTTGTTGCATTAATCCAGTTTTACCTAACACCATTTATAACAAGCTTCTGTTTTCCCAGTATTTTTTATCCAATGAGCCAACTTATCCCCCAAACCTACACAGATAGGTTTTTTAATTTCTGAAAATCAAGATATGCCAAATCCATACCATTT
>NW_013667385.1:61007-62740 GCF_000517525.1 Limulus polyphemus | reverse complement strand
GATGATGATGATGATGATGATTATTTTGTGAAGCTTTTTTTTTTTAAATCAAGTGTTTAGAATTTTTCGTACTACAGAAGGAAAACTAACTTCTCTATAACTTCCAGGTTCACCAGAAGCTGATCCAGTTGAAGTTGATGATAATAACCTTTTCTCAGGGTGCATATGCATCCTTGAAAAAGGACCTTTTTTTGCAAAAGTACTTAAAAAATATTATAACAGTAGAATATATTGATATATCTAACTTCAATGCATGTTGCATAGTTGAGTGCAAGAGATAGTCTTTCTTTTCTTTATAGTCTACATTCCTATATTGAACAAATAAATAGGAATTTTATAAAAGTTCAGTGGAATACAATTGATTTTGATGTAAATTTTGGCTTTCAAAAAGTGGTTGAAAACATTTTGAGAGTGCTTGAAATTGATCTGAGCAATTCAGTATAAACCATGTTTTTCTCAGTAAGTGTTAAGTTAGTTAACGATCTCAGAGTGAATACCATCAAGGTGGTTTAATCAAAGAAGATCTTCCTGAACTTTCTCTACCATCCTCAACAGTATCTGAAATAGAAACTGAAGTTTAAAATCATTATGCTTTATTATTGAATTTAAGATAATTCTAGACTTTTTATGATTTTTTTATCTCAACTACAAGGGTGTTAACTTAGATTTTACAAAATGTTTTTGTTGAAAAACTTTCCTGAAGTACACCCCACCCCTTCTTGTAATTTTCTAGCATATATGAGCTAAAAGTTGTCTTAGAAACTAATACCCTTGAAAGTCTGAATAAAAGATCAGAAGGTCAGCTTTTTTTTTAATTTTCTGATTATCACAATTCAAACCAATTGTAAATATCTTGAAATAGCATGACACATGTGACCAAGTACTTCAAAATTTGCAATTCATCACTGGTGTGAACAAAAATTCATATTATTGGTTATGTAAGAAATGTACAGCAGATGGATAGGGTCACAAAGGTAATTTAGTGACTTATTTGGTAAGCAAAGCAATATACATATGCTAATCATTTTATTTCTAAGGGAATGTTTGACCCACCTAGGTTATCCCATCTTCATCTATCAACCTACTACAAACTAGATATAGAAAAAAACATTTTTTCATTGTAAAATGTGTAAAGTAATTAGTTACCTGTTACCTTGAGTTTGATTTAGGTATAATTTCCTAACAAATGAGAGAGGTTAGCCCTATTGGTTTACATGTGTATGTCATGAACTGATTTATCTATAATAATTATGGTAATCATAAATAATGTTCTTTAACTAATCTGATACATGAAGTCTGTTAACATGAAGTTCTTGTATCAGATTAGTTACTTAACAGATTAGTCACAGAACTTCATGTTAACAGATTAGTCACAGAACTTCATGTTAACAGACTTCATGTATCAGATTAGTTACAGAACTTCATGTATCAGATTAGTTACAGAACTTCATGTATCAGATTAGTTACAGAACTTCATGTAACAGATTAGTTACAGAACTTCATGTAACAGATTAGTTACAGAACTTCATGTAACAGATTAGTTAAAGAACTTCAGATACATGAAGTCTGTTAACATGAAGTTCTGTGACTAATCTGTTAACATGAAGTTCTGTGACTAATCTGTTAACATGAAGTTCTGTGACTAATCTGTTAACATGAAGTTCTGTGACTAATCTGTTAACATGAAGTTCTGTGACTAATCTGTTAACATGAAGTTCTGTGACTAATCTGTT
>NW_013667385.1:54343-60052 GCF_000517525.1 Limulus polyphemus | reverse complement strand
ACATGAAGTTCTTTAACTAATCTGATACATGAAGTGTGTTAGGGGTAGTTTTCATGGACTTTCATTTCTTCAACCTCAGCTTCTTATTCGATGCTAAGCTTGAGGACTTGTAATGTTAAAATTTGGGGTTTGAACCTTTATGGTGACCAGAACAGTCCATTTCTGTAGTTTTATTCAACAAACTTGACGTTGGTAAGACTTTCTTTGCACTTCATTTATATCTTTAGCTTCCGCAAGCCCTTGCAGTTTGATCACATTTGTTTACATTTAACTTCCTTTTAACAAGCCCTTGTAGTTTGATCACATTTAACTTCCTTTTAACCCTGAAAGTTTTCCTATAAAAACTTTCCCAATTGGATTTTTTTTTAAATCTAGAATAACTTAACAAAATAAATATCAAAAGAACCTCGACACCCTTTCAGCATATTTGAGATTTAGTGTTAAGTCATTAAGTGTTAAGGATTAAAAAGTAATTTGATCTTCAGTTGTATCTGAAGATGTCTTATGATAATAAATAGTTTGAAATTTGTCTTTATAAAAACCCAAAACAAGCTGGAAAGATAATTCTCATGTGATTAGTTGAATGTAACATTTGGTTAACTCCACAGTTACATAGATTCCAGTAATCATCCAATTCTACTTGGATCCCTGGGTTTCCAGACTGAAATAAGTCCAAGAAGTAATCCATTCACAACAGTTGTTGAATTGACTATCATTTTGAAAAGTAAAAGCAGTACATCTCATGATTAATTGTTAAATATTTATTGTATAAAACTAAATAAAGCATTATTTTTTACTGAAACATATTTTGAACAAGCTTCTTTGTAATATAATGAATATTTTTTGTTGCAGAGGGGTTAAAAACTGAAGTACTGACTTTTTTATTCTGTATACCTAGAAAACCAACAAATAAAATGAATCTTGAATCGCAACTAATTTTCTGATAGTGTTTCGATACATATAACATCCATACGTGTAAGAGTATTGGCATTAGCAAGGTAACCAAAGGGCCATTCGCCCCACAAAGTTCATCACTTCAGTAAATAGAATCTTGTATATAAAAAAGTCAAAGTAGAAGCAAACAATAGCAGGGTTATAAAACCTATTTAAAGATATTTTGATTGTAATAACAAGAAGATAATTGTAATTGTGGAATGTAACTTGTAGCACTTTTTTTTTTTAATAAAGTAGCACAGAATGTTACCTGATTTAAGAAACTTGAACTTTGAAGATGTGTTAGAACGAAGTTGTTTGATGTCATTGGAGTACAGAACTAGTATAGGGCTTGACATTAACTATGAAAATTACTTGTCATGTATAACAGATGAGGGTCAGTTTTTACTTGTCCAAATTTTAACTCGCTTTTCTGAACAAACTGCTTCCCTGGGTAATATAATTTTTATGAAAGAATTTCTTATTTAAATTAAGTGCTGGAAACTAATTAAACAACAGCTTGGGTACTTATCACGATGTAACTAGAGGTACACTGATTACTTGATTAAGTGCTGTAACAACCTTGAACCTATAGAGAGGAGTTTCATTAAGTAGAAAAAATGAAAATATATCTAATCTATTACAGTTTGTCTCAAAAGATTTTTTTAGGCATTTGTTATACAGGAGAGGAATAAACAAGTTTTTACCCTTAATATGAATAAATATTAATGTGGCTAAGCATATCATTTGTTTTAATGTTAAGTTTGTAAATTTTGTCCCATTGTTTAACAGATATGTTAGTTTAGCAGTGTACATGTGTTGATTTTTCACATTGTCACCTTGTGACAAATGAATTTTAACTGTTCCATTTCAGCAGGAGCCAAAGGTTGTTTTTATTAATATCACAGTTGACCTTGTTTTCAGTAGTTACAATACACAATTTGATTTGAGAGATACTGTATGTAAATAAAAGTATCAATTCTGACCAATCACAAAATTGGAAGGAAAAACACGAGTTCATATTGACATGATCACTTGTTCAGCTGGAAATATATATGGGAAAAGGCAACTAGTGTGATCAAGAGTTATCATATCATCAAATCATCTAGAAAGCCCTCAACTGCCCATGTTCACAGGTCTGCAGATCTAGTGCCAACATGGGGAAATGGGGGTAACTGCTGGAATTTGTTTGCCTCAAACCCTGAAGATAAGAAGCTGGCATATTTGTATTATATTTTTCACAACATTATCAATTCAAGTTAATCTATACTCAACAGGAATATCAGATAAGACAATTTTTTTCATTTAATCCTTTTATTTTAACAAGTGATTTCATCTTATTTCATTCTTTCTTCCACTTTGTTTTATTTCAAGTTACTTCTCATAGTAATGGCAAATAACACAAATAACTTAACTAGGGGTTTCATGTTTTTATTTATTTTTGGTCATTTCAGTTATTCTATGAACTTTAATAAATGTAATGAAATATTTAATGGATAAAACAAACTAAAATTGGAAAAAAATTCGCAAGGCTGTGTTGATAGAAATTTTAAGCTTTTTTTGCCCTGTAAGTTTTTCCTTTTGGGAGCATCTGAAAAGTAGAAACACAAAAAGTTAGCTTTTTTTATCCCCTCTCCTTTCTTGTATGCTCTGACCCCATTCCTCTTGTATGTACTCTCATTTATCACCCTGTGCACATCCGAAGAAAAATGCTGAAAGTGGTTTTGGTGACACATTTATTTCAGTTATAAAATTTTACAAAAAAAAACAACAGAAACTGTCAAAACTACTACTCCAAAAACACTTCAATAGAGCCACTCAGTGATGCTTACAATTTGATGTATTCACTCACTGTGGCATAAGTGAGCACCCACACTAACAAGCATCAGCACAACATTATTTGAATCTCAGACTTATGGCTTTTCATTAGACAGTTCTAAAGCAGGCAGCTGGGTTTCATGATGAATCTTCTGATGTAGCTTAGTGACGTTCTGGATGGAAATTATTTGACAGCTACGGTTGGTTAGTTTATCTCCATCTGTCAGAGTAGGACAAAGCCAATCAAAGGGTTAGCGTAAAGCAATCAGATGCAAGGACAGTTGCTCAAAGAGATTTGTAAATTTTCCATCATACTAGTAATTTCTAAAGGTTGTTGGGTCTTTTTGACCCTCACTGGACCTGGCAGGAATCTGTTTGACAATACTATTTTCAAAGAAGTCTGCCACAGTACATAGTAGTTGCTGTCCTCACACCAGACTAGTTACAGGCAGTGCTATGACTGTTGAATATGGACAATTATTTGTTATTCTGACCTTTGAAGAGACTTTTGGTAAGTTATTTTGACATGATCGAAAGCAAATTATCACTCAATGAATGAATGATGAAAAAGAATAAAAACAATAGAAGTGACTTATTTAGAATGTTAGAGAATAGATCTTCCAGTTATCTGAATTTGGATAAGTTCAGATGGTGATGATGATGCTTGTCATCTACAGCAAAGTTTGACAAATCTCAATCGAGGTTTCAGTAAACATTCCAACAAACTAATATGGTTACTGTGCTTTCCCATCCAGAAGTTAAGTTTATTTTTACCCTTCTCAGGCAGGTAATATGCCAATGTCGGAAATTATTTTTACCTATCCCATGCAGGTATTAATGTTAAGCCTTGTAGTGAAAAATTAGTTCAGTTCTTTGCTTTTTATTGCCAATTGGAAAGGAATAGATACTTGTAACATTTCATGTGTCAATAGGCATATTTCTTATGGGGGAAAATGTGACTAATGGGGTCCTTTATAATTCTGTTGTTCATTATTTCTATTAACAATTTGGTTGACTTTTAGAAGAGTATTTCCATATTTGCTTATTCAAGGTCTGTTTTAGTCACATTTTCCTACAAAAGTGTTTGTTTTCCACTACTATTTCTTCCTACCATCAAGCCGATTTTCTATTTACTTCCTAATGCATGTTTCAAATGCTGCATTTTTAATTGTTGGGTGGTACTTCTAATGTATCAACTTTCATCAGTTCAACAACTTAATGTATTTAGACAATAAATGAAGAATTCTTTTTGGGTATTTTGTCTTTGAATGTTCAAACAATTCATTGTGTTGGAAATGCTACTTGACTTACTTAAAAAAGGCATTATTTGAATGGAACTTCCTAGCTTTTCCACTATTTCTGTAATAAAAAAATTAAACTTACTAATTAATTCCTCTTGTAAAACTTTGTCAAAGTTTTTCTATGTCAAACTGGGTTTCCTCATCTAAAAAAAAAAGTAGAGGGCTTTTAATATTCTAGAACTTTTCTGTACTTTATCAGTAATGTACCTAATATGCAAGCTTTGAAAAACTCTTGAAACTTCCAAATGTATTTCAAAAGAATTTTTATATAACAAATAGATCTGGGCAACAAACTTTATAAACCAATATAATTAATTATCTATGAGTATATCAATTAGTGTCACATAAATTGATTAATCAAAATTATGATTAAATTTGTTACCATCATGAAAATCATCCATTAGTGTTTATGACTATTGCTGTTTTCAATTATCCAGTAATGAAAATATTGCCATTATGATTTTTCAATATTTTTGATTAATTCAAGTTGGGTCAGCTTAATTGATTATTGCCACGATTCCTGAAAATAATTAACTAATTGGAAGTAGGGTGTTCGGTTATTATTAATTTTGATTATTCCAATTGAAGTAATCAAAATATTACTATGTTTGTTTGTTGTTAAGTGCAGAGCTACACAATGGGCTGTCTATTGAGGCTGACAGTTAATCAGTTAGTAAATCAAGGATATAAATATAATGAAATGAAATTACATTCCCTCATGTAAAGTTGCATTTCCTCATGAATGGTTTTTTAATTTATTCCATGCAATATGTTCACTTGTAACTAAAAGAATACGGATAGACCATACATTCATGATTGGGAAAGCTAACTTAAAAGATGAAATTCCTCAAACAAAGTTAAATTCTTCAGGAATGCAATATTTCGATCACTGTAAATTACACTGTTCATTAAGCTCTTGTGCAAAGATGGCTACTGAAATAATGCCTAGTTGAACTACCATTTCATAAATTTATGTATCAAACTGTAGATTATAATTTAAATTTTAGTACTCAATTTCTTAATTTAAAAGCAAATATTAAGAAAACACAGATAAAGCAATTTTTTATGTGTCACGTGGTATGTTGAATGCAGCACTGGTTCAAATTAGATGTTTGTGAAGTCAAAATAGTGTAGTCTGTAGTTTGAATAAATTAGAAACTCATATTACCTTTATTGACAAGCTAGAATGTAAAATAAGAGCCTCTTGTCTTTTCAGTTTGCTAAGATATTGCTTATGTAATAAATCAAACAGTGGCACCTTGCCCACCTCTTTCCATTTTTCAAAATGCTCCTTTATATACACTTACTTCTATATATGACATATATAACTAATTGGAAGCTCAGAATGTCCCCTAGTGACTTTCTCAGCCATTTTAATGGACTTGGTGCTATTTTTATTCTTTTGAACCAATATTTCAATGAGGTAGGCTGTGTCTTTAGTCTGTTTGAAATTTCATATTTTTTGTAGACTAAAATATATATTAGTCACTAAGCTTGATAAATTATAGTAGAATTCTATAGTATTAATGTAGTAATTTATGATTTTTTAGTTATTCAAATATATATAAAACCTAAGAAAAATTATTTTATTTCATATCCTCCACGTGCAATTTTTTTAAAGGCTTAGCAACCAAACACAAAGATCGTAACTAGAATT
>NW_013667385.1:52276-53336 GCF_000517525.1 Limulus polyphemus | reverse complement strand
TTCATTCTAGAATGAAAGAGGCATAATTTATTATTATTTCCTTATTTTTATGGTGATTGTGAGATTGGTGAAATTTACTGAACTCGTAAAGAGATTAATTTAAAATTTTCTGATGCATAAATGTACTTTTAATCTTAAAATAAATATTACTTTGCATGATAGATAGGTAACATGTGAAAACAAAAAAGACACAAGAAAAACATTGATTTATAAACCTTAAGACTTAATAAAAAAAAAATTGATATTTTGCATTTGAAAGGATTGTAATGTTTACTGGTAATCTGCCAAATTTCATTAACATTCGTTTACTAAGTTAAAAGCTATAGCATGAAAACTATAACAAGCACAAATTGGTTACGAGATTGGTCCCAGGTATCGAGCCTGTGCTGAAAGGGTTAAAGCTGTAACAATAAGTTTAGAATTTTAAAACTTGTTTTTTCTGGAGAGCAGAAAAATGAATTATTGAAAACGTAATTAGGAGTTCAAAATTATTGGATATATAAAGAGTCTTTCTATGTGTTATCTGACTGTGGAACGAGTACGTTGGAAGTAAAAACTTAAACATTAATATTTGCTTTATGTGTGAATAGAGCTATTGGTTTAATATTACAAACATAATGGCAATATGTTACTTTGACAGCTGGAATAATTAAAAATAGCAATAATCAGACACCCTAGTTTTGATTAGTTAAATATATTCATGATTCATGATATTAATCAATTAAGCTGAACAAAGTTACTCAATCAAAAACAACAGTGAAAAATTATAATGATAATATTTTCATTAGTAGGTAGTTGGAATAATTGAAAACTAATAATTAGTTGATTATTTTTGTGACAGAAATAAATTTTAATGGCCAGCTTTTCCATGCACTTCTTCCAGTAGGCTACTATCTATGTTATAGTAAGAGTAGTACATCATCTGAATCGTGTATGAGAAGTCTACGTAACTTACCGTATTTTTCGGAATATAAGACTCGCGGTGTATAAGATGCAACCTTATTTTGAAGACAAAGTTTTGTGGGAAAAAAAGCTACAGTTGCATTTGAAAGATTTTTAT
>NW_013667385.1:43547-51562 GCF_000517525.1 Limulus polyphemus | reverse complement strand
ATAAAACTTGTTCAAATGTCGGAATGAAATATTGTCAACGGTTTAGTGTCTTGCAAGGTTTGTAAGTAGAAATAAAACTTGTTCAAATGTCGGAATGAAATATTGTCAACGGTTTAGTGTCTTGCAAGGTTTGTAAGTAGAAATATAACTTGTTCAAATATTGGAATGAAATATTGTCGAAGGTTTAGTGTCTTGCAAGTTTTGTAAATAGAAATAAAACTTGTTCATATGTCGGAATGAAATATTGTCGATGGTTTAGTGTCTTGCAAGGTTTGTAAGTAGAAATATAACTTGTTCAAATATTGGAATGAAATATTGTCGACGGTTTAGTGTATTGCAAGGTTTGTAAGTAGAAATAAAACTTGTTCAAATGTCGGAATGAAATATTGTCGACAGTTTAGTGTCTTGCAAGGTTTGTAAGTAGAAATAAAACTTGTTCAAATGTCGGAATGAAATATTGTCGACGGTTTAGTGTCTTGCAAGGTTTGTAGTAGAAATAAAACTTGTTCATATGTCGGAATGAAATATTGTCGATGGTTTAGTGTCTTGCAAGGTTTGTAAGTAGAAATAAAACTTGTTCAAATGTCGGAATGAAATATTGTCGATGGTTTAGTGTCTTGCAAGCTTTGTGAGTAGAAATAAAACTTGTTCAAATATTGGAATGAAACATTGTCGCCAGTTTAGTAACTTGCAAGGTTTGTAAGTAGAAATAAAACTTATTCAAATGTTGGAATGAAATATATGTGACTATTACTAATAATAAATACTTTTGTTTCTTTATCCTGTTTTTTAGATAAATAGTTCTAAGAAAGAAACAGCTGATGTCTTAGCTAAGTTGCCAGAGGATGAACTTCAAAAGTTACTGGAAGAAGCAGTTACATTTAACAGACCTAGGAGTACAGACAGTTATTTGTTACACAGATTGAAGTTAGAGCACGCCGATTCTCGTGGAGATGTCACTAAACATTCCTTGTGTCGTGGAGTGGAAGATGGTGTTTCCCAGTCAACAAATATTACCCATTTTTTAAACAACAAAAAGAATCTCTTACAACTAAAGAATTTCCATAGTTGTGATTCTGAAGAGAGTTTTAATGGACCTGTTGTAACATCTTGTGATTTTAATGTAAAGCATGAAGGATCGTGTGTATGTGAAAACAGTGGGGAAGAAGATAAAATACAAAAAAGTATTGATGATAATTCTCAGAGTTTTCATTCTCACTCTTTACAAGATCTGTACAATTCAAGGTTAAGTGAACAGACTGAATTCATGCGTGCTGCTGGAATTGGCCGTGGTATAAAAAGTGCTAGACCTGTGCGGACAAACCCGTTCACTCATTTTCCTCATACAGGTGTAGTAAAAAAGAACATATCTAATGAGAACAAAGATGAGTCCTCAAACAGTCTCTCACTTAATAGTTTGCCAATAATAAAATCAAACCAACCAGTAGAATCATTGGAGCTTTGTGATACGAGTTGTAAAGAATATTTAGGTGATAATTGTGATTATCAAAAATTGACTAACAAGGACACGGCTAACGAAGAGAATATTTCAATTAATGTACATAAAGATAGTTATTCAAAAAATATTAAAGATTCTAGTCTTGAAATGGTCAAGTTAACTAGTAAAACTCTTGAAGGTAATTCCAGTTGTTGTGATAATGTAGATATTGACAGTTGTTCCATAGTTAAATGTAAGTCTTCAGTTCAAAGCATGTCGTATACAGATACATCAACAGCTGTTGAACATGCTGAAATACAGGAACATCAACAGCAAAATAGTTTCAAATGTTTGCCCAAAGAAGTTGAGTTAAAAACATGTACAGATGAAATTAGTACAAGTGAAAAGACTGACAAACCTCCAGTTCTTAAAACAGCAATGAGTGAAAATTTTGCTGCCATGGTTTCTCAGACCCTTAGTGTTTCAGATAAAAGATCTAACAGATCAGCAGAAGTGGATGAGAAAAACTACCTATTTCTCTTCAGGTAAAACACTACTGAGATTTATTTATAAATAATTTTAGTTACTTGGGAGAAAATGTAGCGCTACCTTTTTCTGTTTGTCACTTAATGTTACAAACTCTTTCTTGTAATTGAACATTTGTAACAAATCTTACTAATTAAATGCAGAAAGCTGGAAAATTGTCAGAAACCAACATACTAGATTACAAACTTGTTGCATTAAAGTATGACATCACCAGTACAAAAGCATTCCTGCTCAAACTGTTTTCAACATTAAATATATCTGTTTATAGGATTTCCCCTATATTTTCATTTTTTCCCCATAGCTCTTTCAAATAATTTTTGCAAAACATTAAGTCAATTTGATGTGTTAATTGTGTTACATCAAGTTTTTACTCAAAAATATTTTAGACTTGAGATTTTGTCATTTCGTAACATTTATTTAGTGTATTTGAAGAAGAAAAATCAAAAAATGCTCAAATTTTGATATCTGTACAGGTCTGATGAGTGTTGCTTGTACAGTGCACTTGTTAATTTTCTTATTCTTTTTTCCAAAAGAATAGCTTTAAATTAGCTAAAAAGCTATTATCCATTTCCGATTTTCAAGCAGTTTCTTTGATTTTTCTGCTTAGTTTTTGTGTGTGCCATAGTTACCATGCTTCTATAGATGTCAAGTGGTTTGATCATTTGCTAATAAAACACAGCCTTAGAAAGAGCTATAAATAAAGTTTAACTATGATTGGATAGAGCAAGTTAATATTTGTAGCTCCTGTAGCATTGGTGAAAAGCATTGAGTGGGAAGGTTTGAAGATTTAGGAACAAACAACAGAGCTGTGAAAGTTTTTTTAGTTTCTGTAAACAATTGTTTGTTCTGTAAAGAGTTTGTATGTTAAATTATATATGTGAAAGTTAGACATTTTTTTCAGTGGGAAGACGTCAGATAAGCCTATTTAGGTTTAGTGTATATATATGTGAAAGTTATACATTTTCTTCAGTGGGAAGACATCAGTTAAGCCTATTTAGGTTTAGTGAGTAAGATGGACAATGGCAAAAGATTCAGATGTCTAAATCCTTATTTATTGAATTTTTTTATCATATTCAAACAATGCAGGTGAATAAATTAGCTTATTTATAATTACAATTATATGTTTTAAAACATTTCTACTTTTATTAGTGATAGTAAAATATGTTTTAATTATTTGATTATTAGTTCATTTGATTTACATAAATCAGTGGGGTATTACTACATATTTGAAAACCAAACAAAATGACAACCTTATGATTGTCCCTTGACATGATCGAGTTGTTAAGTAAGAAGTGTTCATATTATCTTTAAGACAAATTTGTGCCAAAAGTTTTTCACTAAAATGTTTTTTCCCCACAAAAAGCATTTATCGTTTCTTTATAGTATAAGTTTTTGATTTAATTGTACCACAATGGTCTTTGTATGACTTGTAAGATTGATTAGTACATTACAGCCAAAATTATAAGATAGTGGCACATCAGCTTATATCAGGCCTCGACATATCCCAGGCACCAGGTCACCATGGTGACTAAAAATTTCATCGTGGTGTCTAGTAGTTTTTCTCATCTTATCTGTGCATAGGGTTGGGCTAAATAGAACTTGAATCTAGAAGAGTTAAGAGTTCTGGACTGTTGGAAGTCCAGAACTGTTTTCTCCTTTTCAGAGTCCTAAATCGATCTTTGTTTCTAGGATTTTAATGGTGGATTCAGGAATGAAGTGCTACAGCTGCACAACATGCTACTAATTTCATGCTATTTTGTTATCCTTCTTTCTCTCAATTCAACCAATCAGTGTGCATGTTTAGACTTGTATTGGACCAAAGGCAGTTACTTCAGGCAATATTATCAAGTGGTTGTTGATATTATGTGATTGTTAGCATACGCTCGTTGGTGTGAAAGTGGATAAATATTCACTGGTCCGGGGAAAGCAAAAATTGCAGATAACAGAAACGGTGGATAATCGAGGTGCTGGTGTAGCTCACTAGCTAGCCCGTTGTTTAACCCAGATAAACATTTTATTATATTTAAGTTCCTTGTTTTAAATTAAAATTTTGTTTTGTTATTTAATCACATTATCAGGAAAAATTATAAAAAGTTGTCATAATCGTAAAAGCCAAGTGTCGGTCGGACAGTCAGTCAGTCGGGCTCAATTTCTCCAAATTTCGTGAGTTACAAGAGTCCAATTTAACTTTTTCTTCTAAAATACTTTCTAATTTGATTGCCCGTTTTCGTTTTAGTTGCATTTAATTGCTAATATAGGCGTAAGTAACTAAATTTCAGCACTTTTTCTGCTATAGACACAGAAGTGCATTCACACCCTATTGACTCCTGTGAAAAATAAGTCAAAACTTAGTGCAAATCTATGCTTAGGAATTATTACAAAAAAGCCTTTGTTAAAATACACTGAAGATATCAATTATCTGTAGGGAAGAGGACAATGCGTAACTGGGCAACACCCCAATACAACCTCAACATGCATCTGTGGTTAAAGGATGTCCGCTGTGCAGCGGAGAACAGTTGAGTGAAATCTTAATATGTATTTTGTGTGTTTTCGTATATTATCTTTCAAGTCACTAGTCAAATGAAGTTAACCAAGCTACAAATATTTTGTATTCCTGTCTTAACAGCTAAAAATAAAAGAGGCAAGGCTAGGCTTGAACCAGATAACCCCGGATATCATGCAACTCCTGAACTTTTGCAACCAAAATTAATTTCTGAGCAACAATTTCTCCAAAACGTGTAGGTTATTGTCTAGAATTGTAATGGTACAATTATTCCGAGAAAATATGTGAAAAAGAATAACTGCGGATAATCGAGGCAGTAGAGTAGCCCCATTTCCCGGTACAAACAGTAGTAGAGTTATATTAGGCACACCTGGCTCCTGAGATTTGGAGCTGGCTCCTAGATCTGAAAATATTTGTCGAGGCCTGGCTTGGCTCATTGAGACATCCACATAAAACTAAGTATTTCTTGTTTCTATCAATGCATTTATGGAAAGAAAGTTAAACTTGTATGAAAGATTTATAGCTGGTTTGTGTTGTGTGAAAAACCAATCCTTTAAGACAATAATAATTGACTATTTGGGAAAAACTATCGTATCACAATTAAACACAAAAATAATGACGTATTATTAGTTTTTGTCGTGCATACATCTTTCTACACTAGTTTTGAAAACATGTTTATGGTTATTAATCTTCATATTAGACCCCCAACACCCCACTCCTAAATTAATAAATAAATAACACAAGAGCCAAAACTAGTTGAAAAGCAAATATCTCTACCTAAAGTAGGAGTTTTGTGACAGCAAAATAAAATGTTTTGTATTTTTGGGAGTTAATAAGACTTCGAGGATTGACATCAGTATCATTTAAGTTCAGAATTTAAGTGTTAAAGCATAAAGTTTTTTTGTTTTTCATGTAAACTGATGTTTTTATCATTTTTATTGAAGCTCTGAAAGCTTCTCACTTACAAGGGTTAAAATATAAGGCATTGAATGACTGTAAGCCTAACAAGGGTTAAACTTTTTTTTGATTGCTGAAACATTAATACAATCCCTTGGTGCATTATGAAACTTCCATCCATGTATCTATACCTCCATATGTTTGGTGGTTTTTCAGTGTTACATAATTATTGTAATATTTACACATCAATGGTATATGTACACACGACACCGAATACTTACAGGAGTGTAGATAGAGATAATTTTCTTTATTTAACCATCTCTCCATAATATCTTGTAATATTATGTTTCTGGACAAAACTTTTGTAATTATTTTGTTGGGAGTCAGAATATCATTCAATCAGATTATATTCTGGTGAATTGCCGAATCAGAGAATAAAAGGTTGTAAAAATTCATTTGTATTTTGTATTTTGGACAGGTAAAATATTAACGTACGACATACACAAGTACAAGATGTCAGTTTCTTGACATTTTGTAACATTGTGTAAAGCCCTGGCATTATTGGTCAGTAAGTCTAGAATCAAGGAAACTGACCATTTTCATAGTACATGAAACTAAGATTTCTCTTACTAACCTGTAAACACAATCACAATTGTTTATGGTAATTTATTCATGGCCAAGTTAAATATAGCCAGTGTTATTCCTAATGCTGTGTTCTTGTGCCATAATTAAAAGTTTGTGTTTTTAACTTTAAACTTTTCTTATTGAAATTGTGTTACGTCTTACTACTTTACAATAATAAGTATTATTCCCATGATAATAAATCTACAGTGTGATGTAGAATGAACTGTTACCTGCATCGTGGCTCATTTAACCAATAAGTAATGGGATTATAACATTGCCTCTTAGTACGCTTGCCAACCAGGTAAGTTTGAATGGATTTTTCCTCTTGTCAGTTTAAATTATTATTTGTTCTTGGTATTGGGTAGTAAGCTTTGTTATTCACTGCATAAAAAAACATGTATTTAATTTGTGTTTTCTAATCTGTCTGCTTTCATTACACAGCTGATCTATTCAAAATCATCAGATCCAATTAATGATCTTAAGATTACATACGTCCATGGAACAAGTATTGGAGAACCTGAATGCATTAGTTGGGCTTTAGGTAATCATCCTTCTGTGGAGTCAGTCATTAGTGGTAAGTGATAGATAGTTTTTAAAAAGTTACTGTAACAGGTGTTTTGGGCATTTCCCTTTGCTGTTTGTTTATATTTTTACCTTTGTGGTAGTTAAAATGAAAGTTTAATAGATTACATTCAACTAATTTATTATTTTCACAGGAAATTTGTGAATAATCAGTAACACTAATTTTGATGATCTGATTATTTTCGTGAGTCAATATAATAATTTGTAAAAACTATTTCAATTAATTGGATAGTTGAAATAATCAGTAACACTGATTTTGATGATCTGATTATTTAACATGACAATCGGTATGATCAATTAATCGAGCGAATCACCCATTTGTAGTGACCTATGTTTGAGTGCTATTGAAGAGTAACCTTTACATTGTCAGGAGAAAAACCACTTTTCAAAGGCATGCAACCTTTTTTTGCAAGGAGTGTTTAATATGTAGCCATGAGAGAAAGAAATGGAACCGTTAGAATTTTAGGCTTGTAAGACCAGTTCAAATGCTACCCATCTGAATGATGTGTTAACAGCAGTCGTATTGATTACTAGAAATCAACTGAGACATGTTCACAGCATGTTACTGAACTGTGATGACCTCCAATCAATATGGCAGTCCTCAAGTCCTGCAGAAAATAGTTCATCAGATACAATTTAGGTCAGGTTCAAATTTGCTAAAACACGTGCTAATAATTAATATCCAATCTTGTCTATATTTACATGAGCTTTAAAAAAATCATAAGTGACCTTGAAAACAAAAGACAACTGAAGAACTGATGTTCAGGTTATTAACTCTTTCAACAAGGCTCGGACTCTGGGACCGACCATGTAACCATTTTGTGCTTGTTATAGTTTTCATGCTATAACTTTTAAATTAGTAAGCAAATGTTAACAAAATTTGGCAGATTACCAGTAAACATTACAATGCTTTAATATGCAAAATATAAAATTTTTTGTTTTTATTAAGTCTTAAGGTTTGTAAAGCAATGTTTTTTTCATGCTTTTTTTTTTCTTTTCACATGTTGCCTATCTATCATGCAACGTAATATTTATTTTAAGATTAGAAATACTTTTATGCATCATAAAATTTTGTAATTTCACATGTGAAATCTTTATAATGTCCAGATAGTTATCAAATGTTCCTTAAGAAAAAACTTTATAATTTATCTGTTCTTTTCAGTAATTAATCTCTGTACGGGTTTTGTAGATTTGACCGATCTCACAACCACCATAAAAAATAAGGAAATATAAATTATGCCTCCTTCATTCTAGAATGAACACAAATTATAACACAAAAACATAAATGTTTAGACTAAATAGCTTAAATCTCATAACATTATACATTTATTTATTATTTTTATTATATTGACCTTTCAGCTGTACCTGGCTAGCAATGCAGAAGTTACAATAACACGGCTCACACACGTGCACTCGTGTTACTGT
>NW_013667385.1:21558-42547 GCF_000517525.1 Limulus polyphemus | reverse complement strand
TCTCATAACATTATACATTTATTTTATTATTTTTATTATATTGACCTTTCAGCTGTACCTGGCTAGCAATGCAGAAGTTACAATAACACGGCTCACACACGTGCACTCGTGTTACTGTATCAAATAACATAAAACTGACCTTTGGTCTGTGCAAAGTAACTTGTCTTGGCTGTGTTTTAGTAGACTAGTATTTTGTAAAATACAGTCACATTGTAATTATTATATATTATATATATGTGAACATAGAACAGTAAATAAAGAAGTAAAGCAAACAATTATCTCTTCTAGTTACGACCTTTGTGCTCGGTTGCTCCTTGACGTAGGTTGCTAAGTCTTTAAAAAGATTGCACGTGGAGGATATGAAATAAAATATATTTTTTTAGGTTTTTTATATATATACATTTGAATAACTAAAAAATCATAAATTATTATATCAGTACCATAGAATTCCACTAAAATTTATCAAGCTTAGTAACTAAAATGTATTTTAGTCTAAAGAAAAATTGAAATTTCAAACAGACTAAAGACATACCCTACCTCGTTGAAATATTGACTCAAAAGAAAGAAATAGCACCAAGTCTGTTAAAATGGCTGATAAAGCCACTAGGGGACATTCTGAGCTTTGGATTGGTTATTCATGTCATATATAGAAGTAAGTGTATATAAATGGAAAGAGGTGGGCAGAGTGCCACTGTGTTTGATTTATTACATGAGCAATATCTTAGCTAATTGAAAAGATAAGAGGCTCTTATTTTATATTCTAGCTTGCCAATATAGGTAATTTAAGTTTCTAATTCATTTAAAAGTATAGACTATAGTATTTTAAATTCACAAACATCTAATTTGAACCAGTGCTACATTGGACATATCACGTGACACATAAAAATCGATTTATCTGTGTTTTTAATATTTGCTTTTAAATGAAGAAATTGAGTAATATATATATTCTAAAATTGGAATTATAATATACAGTTTGATACCAAACTTATTGACATAAGTTCATGAAATAGTAGTTCGATAAAATTTAGAATGCTAGTCAACAAACGAGATGACATGACCTTTCACCCATGACCCTTCTCGAAGGGGGTTAATAACAAACTAAAATTTTGTACATTACAGATGGAACTTTGCTGTAGTAAGAATTTTCAAATGTTTAACAAAATATGATTTGAGAGATACTTAAAACACAATCAAAATATTGGAGCCAGTTGGATTACACTCATTGTAAACATTTAAAATAGTTCTAACATTACGTTTGTCTTTTACCTTATTCAGATAATCCTCTAATATAAGGGAGCACAATAGCTGTAGTAGGTTTAAAAATACAATTTTTTTTTTATTCAATAAAATGATTGAGATACCCATTTTCTTTCAAGACTTTTATACGCATGTTTTCATTTGGACGAAGATTTTAAGATCTTTTTAGTAGAGTTTTAACTGCCATTGCTTTGTAGGAAGTGAGGTGGTAGGAATTAAAATCGAGGTATCTGAAGTATCCAATATACAGTAGTAGTTAAAAGTTCCATTTTCTTGTCTTTGAACTAAAATATCTAAGCAGGGTAGTTTTCCTTACAGCTTCACAGCACATCACAAATTTACTGTTTATATATACCAGAATATTAGCTTAGGACAAGTGATGTTCAACAATTTTCACTACATCTTGCAGGGTTTTAGTTAACCCAAACTCCCATGTCCCGTACACATGATAATTTAGCAGAATGCATGACATTTTGGTTCCCTGCAAGACACCCCATACGTAAGGCTTCAAACTTTGTACCATAACAAACTAAACAGCCTACAATTTACACATAGTTGTCCACAATCAACTTCTAATAGGTTTCATCAATGACAATAAATTGCACAAAAATAAAGCCATGTAAGAGTACCACATAATTAACTCTTTCACCTTGGGTAGGTCAAAGTATGCATGTCACAACCTTTCACAAAGTTACATTCAAAAGTTAATTAAGCTACTTATTTATCAATGTATATGAATAAACTCAGCATCAAAACATGGATAATAAATCAAAGTTTAGTATTATTTAAGTTTTAAGTTCTTAATTTTATAAGAAATGTTTACAAAAAATTCTCAATCTTCACTAGTATAAGAACTGTGACGTTGTTATCTGTCTTCTCTAATTTCTTTACCACTCCGAGAATTACAAAATTCAATTTAAATTATTCATTATATTATTTTCATCATTCAGGCAAAGCATAATTTACATAGCCTTCAATCCTATTTTGTTTCACAGCAATAAAATAGAAAATCGGACCCCTCTTGCCATGCTCATCTGTCACTTCCTCTCTTTCAAAATTTCCAAATAATTCTTTTTGATGACGTTTAAGACTGTATTATTTATAACCAATAGAAAGCCACCATGTTTTTATATCGAATGGTGTATTATATTACATTGTTGCCTGCACAAATTGTCTATTTTTCTTCTAGTTCAAACTTTATTACCACAGGAAATACATTGACGATCTTAGCTGAATTTTTAATGGCTTTTGTTGTACAGTTAGAAAGTAAAAAAAAATGTGATAATTATGGAACATTGTTTCCTTTTTCTATGTCTTTGGTGCATTATTTAATTGAATAGAAATTATTTAATGCAGTAGTACAATTAGTATAAATAAGTAGAGTTAAGTTTCATTGACAGTCGAGAGCAAAAAAAAAAACTCAGTTAAATGCTTTATTTCTTGTTTTTCATATGTATTCTTTATTTATTATTACAAAAGAACTAAAATATAAAACCTTTTTTATGAGTTATGCTCATGATTAGTCCATGTGTTATGTAATTCGATACTGTAATGTGAGCTGCATGTGATTTGTATTTTATATGGTGCAAATAGTAGTTAGACACAGTTCAAAGGTCAATAAAACAAAAGTTAATAAATATAAATAGATATATACTGTTACAAGACTTAAGCTACTTAGAATAAACATTTGTGGTTTCCTGTTACAAATTGCAGTTATTCTAGAACAAAAAAAAAGGTAATTTAGATTTATTTCCTCATTTTTATGAGGTTGGTCAAGTCGATCAACACCATATGGAGTTAATGTTGATAAAATAACAGATTAAATATAAAGTTTTATCCAAAAAAACATTTGATCATCTAGAAGGATATAGAGATTATGCAAATGAAACTTGAAATGTTTTTAATCTTAAAATCAAAATTCCTTTGCATGTTGGATAATGAACATTCGAGGAAAAAAATTCTTGAGCAAATCTTCAATAAAAAAATCTTAATACTTAATTTTAAAACCTGATATTTTGTGTATGAAAACTTTGTAATGTTACGAATAATCTGCAAACTTTTGGTTAAAGATTCCCATACATTATCAAACATTCTAGTACAATTACTCTCATGGGTACATTCGTGGTTATGAGCTGGGTTGATTCCACCCAGCCCATATTTATAGGGTTAACACGTTATGTTTTAGGTGATCACAGAACTCGTAGTATTTCTTAAAAAAATTTTGTCAAGCAGTTTGAAAACAAAAAAAATTATCTACCTACCTACCCACATTTTAAATCAGTTTAGGGTTACATCAAATAAAAATATTATTAAGCCTGGCCTAAGTATTTTGAATAATTTTAGTGATTTATCCAGCTGTATCGGTATAGAAAAAGGTTTCATCTGTATTTTCTTTTGTATTGTGTAATGAAATATCTGGAAATGTTAAGAAGTAGAAAGTCTTTATCTTTGAACTCTTCTTCTTAAAAAAATATATTTTAGAGTAATTAAATTTTAAGATATATAGTCAAGAGTTAGAAACTGCAAAAGTGAGACTTATTGAAGTTTGTATGCATGTTGTAATGACAGTTGAGAAATACTGGATGGCAACACCACTACAGTTCACCGTATGTACATTAGTTTGTCCTTTATGGAAAGATGTGATTTTTTACAGGTGTTGGGTGTTCAAATATGCAGCCAAAGAAAGAAGATAAAGTGCAGAAAAATAAAAAGAAAAGTTTCCTTCCAGAAGGTCCAGGTACGGTACATTAGGATTCGAAGCGAACGCTGAATTGTTAAATGAAATTCTATTGTTGATATAAGGAAGTGTATTTGTGAACTTTAAAGGATTGAAGTTGTAAATTGTGTGTGATTTATTTGAGCCTTTTTCTTTATCAGTTGAGGTGGAAGCAGAAATGGAAATGCTCTCCCATATTCCATGGAAAAACTTTGCTCCAAGTCCCAAAAGTAAACATTGGAATCTGAAAGTCTGTTTGACCTGTGGCATATTATACTAACATAGTTCACTGTTGTCGCATTTGTTTTTTGAGATAATAATACTGTTGAAATTTTTCAAAGTTTATTTTAAATGAATACTTCTTGTCTCGATAAACATCAGATTAAAATAATTAAATGCCCCGTTTTTTTAAGCTAGTATTTTTTTACTACTGTTATTAGTCCCCCACATATAGGAGATACATGGCATACAGTCAGTTATGTTAATATTAATTCTGCAGGGATGTTTAAATATTAAGTGAAAATGCCCCAGTTTTCCTTTAAATGTAACCCCCTTTCTATCCTCCTACACCTCTTCCTGCAGATTGTGGGGCTGATCATTGCCATAGCCAAACAATGTGACACACGATGTGTGCAAAGCACGCCATTTCTAGGGGGTGTGCCCCCCCCAGAAATGTTTTTAAAGTTTAATGCTGTGAGATTGAATCTTGAGCCATTTTGACCACAAATACAACGTACACACAACGTAATGTATTGAATTAAAAGAAGTAAGTTTTAATATATATGGCTGATCATTGCCATAGCTAAACAATGTGACACACAATGTGTGCAAAGCATGCCATTTCTAGGGGGTGTGCCCCCCCCAGAAATGTTTTTAAAGTTTAATGCTGTGAGATTGAATCTTGAGCCATTTTGACCACAAATACAACGTACACACAACGTAATGTATTGAAATAAAAGAAGTAAGTTTTAATACATAAGTTGTAGCTATACGTGCCATGAAAAAGTGGTCAAGCCATGGTCTGCTGATTATGCACTTAGTTGTGCTTGCTGTTAACATCCACGATGTAGGACTTAGTATTTAGATTATCATTCATGGTATACTATCAAGAAAGTTTATGACATTGTTCTGTTTCCTCTTGGTTAAATTTGTATGTCATGTCCAGATTTTTATTAGATAACATTTTGTTCCACATTATTTTGTAATCATTTCTCTCATTTAAACATGCAAATCAATCTCCAAACTTTTAATACAAAACATGGCTAATTGTCTGTTTTTAATAATTTTGTAATGTTAAATTTTTTCTATCTCTAAAATATTTTTTGTTTTTCTTAAACAGTTGCTATATTGATTTGTGTATAAATGCTAGATGTAATATTCGTGATTCCAACTGTTCTATTTTCTGTTCGATTTGTGCAGAAGAAACCAGAAGTTTTTTTCAAGATATTAATGGAAATCCTAGCCTTCGAACTGAAAACTTTCTCACTACTTTTCATCCGTCCAAACGAGACAAAATATCCAACTGCATAGATTCGTTGCTTCCCAAACAAGATAAAACATTATCAAAGTTGAAAAGTAAACGTTCTAAACTAAACACTGAAAATCATAATGTTGTTCTGGCAGAAAGTATTGCTGGTTATAGAGGTCATGAACCTGTTGATTCACTTGTGGCATATATCACAGGAAATGCTGATCCCGTTTCAGATTCTGACGTCGTACATCCTAAGACTATTTCTGGTTGTCTTGATGTGGAACAGAAAAGGGAGAAGATCTTTGAGAAAGATGATAAAAATGTATCATACAATAAAGGCCCATTTGTAGATTCTACCAAGAAGAAGCATCTTGGCGTGGACGAAAATGATCGTATTGTCAATGAAGGACATAAAGAAGTTCTAACTGACCAGTGTGGGAACTTGTTAAACATTCCATATTCAAACTGTGCTAAAGAGCCAGTAACTCAAGATACATGTGTTGTTTCTTCTGTCTCCATTATTGAAGATCTGCCATTTGTAAAGTCTTCTGATAATGTAGAAGTTGAACTAGACAGAGTTGCTGTTTCAGAGACAAATGGCAAACAAGAACTGTCAAGTTTTGTCAAAGACTTTTATTCAGTAACTGAAGGACATTCAGAATTGATAGAGGATTCAGATTTTCATGTTGTTAGAAAAAAGCGTAAAAAATATCGCCAGACGAAAAAATTTTTCTCCGGTTTTCGACGCCACAATTACGTTGCTGGAGAAAGCAATGAAAGAGGTTGTAACTCTGGCCAAACTGCTAGAAATAACTCGTTAACTTTAAACTTACCAATTTCACAACAGGGGTCAGATAAGCCAGACCACACATGTTGGAAACACGCTAGTAGTGTTCCTCACTCTGAGCACTCCTCTCCTGAAAATTCTGATTTGGATAGTGTCCACTCTTTGCCCATTCATATCTCACCAACCCTGAACTCGACCATTGCTCCATCCTTTTCAGTATTTAGTTCACATGCTTCATATGCTGAAATTGCTCGTTTATCCTCCAGTAATAAGTCAAAACTAAATGGTATTCCTGCAAACAAGAGCACGAATTCCTACATCTTACCAGAATTGCATTCACAAAAGAGTTGTAAACTTGGTCCTCAGGTGCCAGAGGATCTTGGTCTTGAGCTAAATTTTGGTGTTGAACTAAGCATTCTGAATAGTACCTCAGTTTATCCCCTAACCCACAGTGAACAAGCTCAATTCTCCTCAAACAGTAGCATATCGATTTTAGAAAAAACATCAGAACTCAAAACTAATAAAATAATGGACAAGGTAACTCTAAATCCAATTGATAATCTTTCTGGAAAAGATAAAAAGAAAGAGAAGATAGAAACTACAATCATAGAAGGAATACCTCGGACATATTCCAATAGTATGACAGTGGAGCATACTAATCTTTCTTCTGGACCTGTGGTTTTAGGTTTTTCAGAGAACACTGATGTGACCAAAACAAGAGGGTCCTCAAACATCAGTGGATGTTCCCTGAATAAAAGAATAGCTAAACATAAGATTGTGAAAAGAGTAAAAAAACTCAACTTCAGTGGCCGAAAACAACAGTCTTCAGAAGAAATGTCACATGGCCTACCTGTAATTATCATGGACAATTGCCTTCCTTCGGGTAATGTCTGTGGACTGACTTTTGGATTCGAAATCAATGAATTGCTCGTTCAAATGGCCTTAGATAAGGCTACTAACCAGGATGGAACTATGAAAAGTGAAGAGACAGCAGTTGAAAAACTCTCCAAAGTTGGATATCCCAGTCACAGTTCTCTTGAAGCCCAGAACATGCAGAAACAAGTGCCTGTGAACCCAGTACATTCATTGCCTAACCATGACGTTTCAAAACCCACCTATGATCAGGCAAGCTTCCCAAGTCAGGCCACCATAACTTCACTAGCATGTAAGCAAGATCCAGTTTCTGGTCCATCTCCTCAATGGATAGAGCCTCAAGAAAATCCAAAGTGTTTTAATTATGACCAAGTTGTCAGTTTCTTTGGTTTAGGTAAGTAGAATAAAACAATTTTCTCAGTTGTTTGATATGACCTACATTTACCTGTATAGTCACTCAACTTAAAGGGGTACCTGAAGCTTTTGTATGTTATATCTATCACCCACATTCTTTTAACTTTAGCTGTGAAATGTAGGGGATAAAAAAGTGACTCGTCTGACTTTTCCATCAGAGTTAATTTAATCCTCTTGCTACGGGTAGGTTAAAATGTGCACGTCACGACCTTTCACTGAGTTGCATTCAAAATTTAATTAAATCATATTATTATTATCAATATATAAGAATAAAATTTTTTCAAAATGTAATTAATATATCAAATTTTAATATTATACAGGTTTTAAGTTTTTAATTTCATAAGGAAATATTTTAAAAAATTCTCTCTCTTTCATAGTATGAGAATTGACAGTTGTTCTAGAGTTTTCCCTCTGATTTATTTACCACCCCCTTTCTGAAGTACAAAATTTATTGTAAATTACTTGTTATGGTATAGATATTACTAATGGTAAGTGTAATTTTTATAGTCTTCAGTTTTCATTGAAATATGAAGTTTTATTTTATCAAGTGGTGTTCTCAGTACAGAATATTGTCTATTTCATATTCAGTTTGGAAGTTTCTCTTGTAGCGTTCACATAGAGAAGCTTAGGGAAATGTATAAAGCTGTTACTGCATAGAAAGCCAGTTAAATTTATAATAGTTATAGGCCATTGTTTGCTTTGTGTGTGTTTATTCTATGTTCTTAGTTGTATTATATAATAAGTAAAAATTACTTAATGTGCTAGTACCATCAGTATAAAAAAAAAGAAGTAGGCTTAAAGTTCATTGGCAACCAACAGAAAAAAAATAATGAAGCAAAAGTGAGGACTTTATTTCTTGTTTTTCATGTATATATTTTTTATTTGTTAAAAAATAACTAAAATGTAAAACTTAGAAACTTTGTAGGTTACATAATGGAAAAATAATAACATTTCTCTACGAGTTGTGCTCACGAGTAGTTCTTACATTACGTCATTCGATACGCTAACTTAAGCTACTCGTTCACCCAGTGATTTACAACTTGTAAGGCAAGATTGTTAATTCGACATGGTTCAAAGGGCAATAAAACCATAAAATTAAGTACAAATTAGTGTATACTGTTATGAGCCTTAAGCTATTTAGTATAAAAACAATGTAGTTTCATGTTACAATATTCAGTCATTCTAGAAAGAAAGAAAAAAAAGGCACTTTAGATTAATTTCTTAAGTTTTTATGGTGGTTCTAAGGTCAGTCAAATATACGGAGATAATATAGAATTAGGGTAAAGAAGATAACGGATGCTTCGAACTCCTAGGAATTCCAATCTAACTAGTAATTGCAACAAAGCATTCTGAATTTAAAGGAATCAAGGGAAATTTTAAAATAAATGTTTTTATTGAAGAAAGGTGCCACAAAACGGTATTAGATTTGGTATGAAATAACCCTTTTCAAAGTGATATCTGGAAATAGAAATAGTGAGAATGGCCCTGTGTTTGGTGCTGAAATAGTAAATATGTTTTGCAATTTTAATTTAGCATTTCAGTATTTTATTAATAAAATATAAACTTTTTTTAAGTTAGATTCAAATTAATTAAAATATTTTATAACTTCTATAGCTCCTGAAAGCTAAGCATAATTGACATATTAGAATATTGGCACGTTCTACTTTCACACTATTTGTTTTTTTATTTCTGTTTATATTGGTTACATTTGTGTAGTCTTCTGATTGAAGAGTACTTGTATACATTTATATTATTTTTCTTTTAGCTTGGGAAAATGTACAGAAAGAATATCAGAAAGGTGAGATTTTAAAATAATGTTTAACATTTACCTTCTTTACACTTGGTTCTATTCTTTACTGATTTGTTGTTTTATTTCCAAGTGCAATAGATTTTACTTTTCTCTGCCAAAACTATTTTAGAAAACACCTATAGAAATGTGTAGTGAAAACAAAAGAACTCAAACAATTAATTAAACATAATAGCAAAAAAAAAAAATGTATAGCAAATCAAAATGCTGCTATATGTGAACTTGGAATCTATTTTGTGTCTTTTCTTCAGTTATTATCTTGTACAGTAATCTTTAGATATTCGTTATCTTATGAGAACTTCTAGGTTTAAAATACTTATTGATAACTTCTTATTGGTCTTTCAGGTGATAACAGAGCAACTTGTAATAAAATCAAGTACTACAGGAAGTAGTGTGTGGAGGTACGTGGTGGTTAGTGTTTAAGTATTGTGTTGTTCCTGCTACACGCAAGGGAACATCCCAGTATACATCCTTCTTTAGCACGTGTGCATCATATATGCGTCATTTCGTTGAAAAATGCAATGAATCATTGACATACTGACTTGAAGAAGGTTTTTTTTTTTAGTCATCCCAAAGACAAGATCTCATCCATGCAAGTGCACTTGATTCATTTATCACTCTCGGATAAAAAATATCAGTCTTGTTTTTTTGCTTGTCATTCCTTGAGGTGTTCTATTCCGACTCACTGGTGAACAACTTGGAAAGAGGCACTGTTCTGTTAATGTATGTTCTTCAACTTCCTGTAGCGGTTCGTGTAACTTCAAGAAACGTGTTTTGGGAATTATCCTCCTTTACAGTATTTATGCTCTTTGATGGCTTATGAGGAAATGAACAATTTTTTTTGAATACAGTTTAATTTGAAAAGAAATGCTAACCCTAAAAAGATAATTAAAAAATCTCCCTCTTTTTTTTTCTTGTTACCTTGAACTGTGATCAGTATTTGGAGAAGATTGCTTCACTTTTAAATGTTTGAGAAGAAATACATTCTTGAGAGTTGTGTAAAAAAAAAATGTTTTTCTTTTCTGAGACCTCAAAATACGGTATGCTGTAAACTTATATCTTATGTCATTATTACTTTGCAGGACAGTAACTTTAGACTGTAAAAAACGTTGATTTCGTAAATAGATCAGAAGAGAAATCTTAAAAGTTAGCAGATCTGTAATAGGGGAAAACCAATTTGAGTACATAAACTAAGCGACTGTAACATGCGTATATTTTTAGTATTTGATATTTCAAGTCTTCTGTTCTCAAAAGAAAAATTGAGGAATTCTAGGATATTAACATATTGGATAAGTAACATGTTTAGATAATTAAGATCAAGGTTCCTGAAATTTTACATTTTAAAGTGCTACTAAAGTTGAAGTTAAGAGTAACTACTGTTTGAATACGTGTGTGTTTTTGTATATATTTCTTTTCTTTTTCCAGATTACCAACAAAAAAAAAAGACAACTATTTAAACCTGAAAATATTTCAAAATTACATATATATATATATTTTTTTTTTAACTTGTACACGCAGATGCCAACGTTTGCAATTCTTTAAATAAATTCCAGTAGAGGTCAACACTTGGTGATTAGCAAAACTTATATAAAAGTTCTGTTATTCAGTTTATATCTAGGAATCCTTTTTGGTGTGCAGAATTAAAACTGCCATATTACTTATAGGATTTATGAAATCTACTTCTCAGTATGCTACTAGCACGATTGTTTCAACTGAAGTGCTTGTGTGTGTGAAAAACAATTGTAATGCAGGGTGGGAACATTTGGAGGATTGCTTCGTGAAGTCTTGCTTCACGAAATATGATAGTGTATAGTAAGAGAAGTAGCAAAACAAATTTTCTCTTCCCTGTCCATTGAAGTGTATGTTGACCTAGTAGCTCTGATGAGTTTGTAAACTGAACACTTAACAGTACTGAACTTTTAAGTTATTAAATTTCAAACCATTGAATATCAGAAACTTTGCCAGAGCGGCAGTTTATTATCTGGTCAGTGTATGCAGGCTTACAGTTGGTTTATTACATGTAGAAAAGGGGTACAATTTGAACCAGACCCACAGTTTAGTTGCAACAAATACATTTATTACCACTTTTTTCGGGTGATACTGTTTATTCCTTTTGCCATTAGATATTAAAAACAGTGTTTAGTGAATTATAATGAAAATCTTGTGCTGAAGGTAGTTTGACTGTTCAGTTCATGATTTGTCCACTTATGCTTTTTTTATTTAAAAAAAAATTGTGGCTCAGCTTTTAGTCTGTAAAGAAATTAAACTTGTGTCACACTTTGAGTAGTATTAATGTAGATTCCCTGCTATCTTTATTAAGTAATGTTTGTTTCTGAGGAAAAAATTGATGATCGTTAAATTTGGTAATGCTCCACAAGATTGAAAATTCTTTTCTCAAAATTCGGGCAGTTTTAATTTTGTACTTTTTGCATAAATAGCGATATCATTATCATCGTTACTCCCCTTATGAGACAGAAAAGCGATTTTTATAAAAAAATTGTTTGGTTGAAACTTCATATTTATCAAGTATTTTTCGAGAATAGAAACAGAGGTGGAAATGTTAGTAAAAAGCTATAATTTGGAATGCACATAAATGTTTTAATACAATAAATGATTGAGATTTTGTTTTCATGATGAAATGTGCATCTCAGTCAGCAAAGAACCTGATCCCTTACACAAGTCAAAAAGCTTTAAATCTAGGTGTTTGTAAAAATAAAAGTTCTATCTACTATTGAGAACATTCTATTTAACCCTAAAGCTCATAAAAAATGTTTTTATAAAGTTTCAGACACTCTTGGATGGTACTTTTGTTCTTGTCAGCTGCATTCCTGATGTAAAAAATAAATAAAAGTGATATAAATAAACAGTTGTCAAATCAAGTTTCAGTGTGTTTTACTAATAAACAATGCCTTGGCATTATCAAGAATTGTAATGGTGAAAAAAAAATAAGGAGTACTGTTTAAACTTTTCAACAATGAAAACTACCAGAAACTTGTGGTTAATGACGAAGTAGGAATCCAGTATTAGAACAAAAGCACAGAATTAGAAACTTTCTATTTCAAACCCACCTTGAAGATGTAAAGGTAGATAGTGAAGGAATGTTGATATCTGCCTTTGATCAATGACTGTTTTTTTTTGAGAAAAAATCTTTAGTAGAACAAAATTGTCAGCTAAACTTTTAATAAATAAATAAATACGAAGAACGTTATCTCTTATCGATAAGAAATAATAACTTCATAATTTGTTGGAAAATATGCAAACAATCAGAAGATTGTTTGTTGTTTTTTTAAGCTATTTCTTCAGCTATAGACTTTTCTCAATCATTGGTTTCAACTGTAACCAGTAAATATTCTTTTAAAGACTTGCCTCTTGACATGAACTTTTTAACAAGAACAATCTTTTATTAAAATGTTTAAAGAGAAGCCTAGATTAAAACTTAAACAACTTGCTTAGGAAAACTTGTTAGATTCACTAAAATTGTACCCAGGAAGCATAAATGTATAAAAGACAATGTTATTCATAGCCAAAAAATCTATAATTAAAGTGGAAATGTGTTCTATTTCGGTGTTTTTTTATACCCTTTTTTTTGTGTAACAATCCTAAAACAAAGTACCCATTGTACACTGTATGATAGTTTTCAGTTACCATATCAACAATTATAGTAATTGAGCTAGCCAACTCTGGTTAGTGGATGCCAAAAATCTATAGTAGTGGAAATGTGTCGCATTTCAAGGGCTTTTTTTTTAATCCCCTTTTCAGTCAAAATGTACACTGTCGAACAGTTTCCAATTACTTTTTAAAAAAATTATGGTTATTGAGCCAGTCAACTCTAGATGATGGTTGCTAACACACACATAATGGATCATCTTTGTAGTTAAATTCACCAAAACCACCAATTTCTAAGCATTTATGAGGTTTAGAAATTTTGCTTGAAATTTTATAAGGATCGTAATTATTTTTTTTAGGAAAATCTTAACCCCCCAAAAAAAGATAATGTCAGCTAAATATCTAATAAATAAATATAAAGAATATTAACTCTCAAGATCCATAATATAATATGATGATTACTGCATGGTACCCAGTTTGGAGTGGCAGCTTACCAAAATGGCTGTGGATTTCTGAATACACGTTTGGTTGAACTTAGCATGTCTTGGTGGCTGTGCCTGGAAGGTCAATAAAAGCCAAGAACCTTATTTAGTGATCCTGATAAGTAAAGTACTTATTATTAAAGATAGTTATGTCGCGAGTATGGGTTGAGTTACTGTACCTGTGCTATTTTTCTTTGGGCATACAAGCTTGTTCGTGATGCTTATTGTAGATTCCTGCAGCTTATGAAATGAGATCATTGAAATGTTTCTTAACATTGAGATCCAGAGTGGTTCCTAACCCCGAGATAAGCCAACCAGTCCTTTTCTCAACTTTTCCTGGTTTGATATATTGCTTGAATCAAATGTTGACCACTTTCATTCAACCTACAATGTTCAGAGATGAAAGTGTCCCTTTCCTAAAAATCCTGTTGTTCTCTTCATAAGAGTGTGTGAAATAATTAGCATTTACTGTGGATAGTCACTACTTTACTACATGGGGATCTGATGATGCACTTCCTGAGAAGTTTATTGATTGGTATTAAAATAAACTTAAGCTCCGTGCAGATCAAGAAACAAACTACTTTTTCCACACAGTTGTGTGAATAGTGAGAATGGGAACAACTCTATATCACACCACTTGCAGTCGGACTGACTAACAAAAAAGAACAGTCTAGGCAATTATGATCATACTGTCAAAAGTTGTTTATGCCCCTACTGGTATGGCAGTTTTCTTAACTTGTAACACATGGAGAAACCAGGCTAGTACCTAATCTTTAGAAGGCTTGGTAAAGATACCAAACCTCTAGCAAGTGTTACATTTGACCATCATTTTCATGCTGTCAGGCAAACCTGCCTGCAGTATCATGGCTCTTATCATATGCCAACAGTATGTTCTTGGGAAAGAGTCAGGTGGTAGAAGAACTATTATGATAGAAGCATCTGTAACGGGCAGCGCCCTTAGGGCAAATTGTTGGAGTTTCAACTATACTACCGATTACACCAAATTTATTTAATTGGGGATTTGCAGGGGCGAGTGGAGCTCACAAGTCACTAACTGGAGGTAATTTACAGTTAGAATAGAGTCTAAGACTAACATTGCATAAATTATAACAACATATATTAAACTTTTCCACATGGCATACAATATTAGTTAAAAGTTTATTAATAATGAACTTCTCATAACTATTACTTTTAATCAGTATCAATAACTAGTACGTATGGAGTATATTTCTTTAATACAAACATGAATATCCTTTACTACCTAACTACATTAATTGATCAAGAGAAATAAATAATTCTATACTTACAACAGAGCTGGGCCAGTATACGTTTGGAGAACTTCAAGAGCTTACTTCTCAGCAAGAACTGCTTTTTCTGCTTCAGACATGAATTTTTAACCCGTATTTTCTTTGTATTCTGTCGAGCTTCCAAATAGTGTTCTTAATTACCCGCAAGTAGTTCCAACACTTTATTGGTCGATTTGTGCAACTTCCCGGGCTAGTCCAAAGCCATAACCAAAACTCTCAAGTGATTAGTTACTGTTATGGTGAGTTAGCCAGTTGCCTTTTCACTTGTGCTAGTACACCAGCGTCGTGTAAGGAATATATCTTCAAAGTACCGCTTTTGCATGTTAACATCAACTTTTCGTACCTTCCACAGTACTAAGGAGTTGGCGTCAATAATTAATCACTGGGGCTAGTGCATCTACTTCGTTGCTAGGCAATAGCTTCATTTTTTATAACTCTTAACTCATGATTCTCAATACCACTTAACCAGCTAGCTGTACTTTGTAGCTCTTGACCTTATTTCGTAATGCAGGCGTCTTTACTTCGCCATTTCTTCATATATATGTTCACTCAAAAACTCTGGAAATTATTATAACTTCTTTCTTAAACTCTTTTAAAATGCTAAACGTACTGAATCAATTGTAAAATTCCCTCAAAAAATACCAAATTGCTTCACATCACTTATGGAAATTGAGTATGGCTATAAAACTATGTGACTGCTCAGTTTGAGTGGTAATTAACACTAACAAACTGATATCTCGATTTAGAATTTCGGCTCATGTTTAGAGATAGATCTCTTGTTGAGCATATAGATATATCTGTGCTTTATCAGATAAGATTCTGACATCTTGGCTGGATTATCATCTGTAAAAGGGGTTGGTGAATGGGAAGTTGTTGAGTATACATGTCAAAAACATAGAAAGAAGATGAGCTGATGGAAGTAAACAATATTAGATCCAAATATATGGTGTTATCCCTATTTGTAGGTGCTACGACCAGATTTTCTAATGCAGGCTGCAAGTGAGAAGTTTCCATGCAGATGGAATTAAGACAGATAGTTAGAGAAGGAATGTAGACACCTGTCTATGCTCAGTGGACTTATAACAGTGACTATTGACTCAAAAAGTATGTCTCCGAAAATTGATTGTGCTGTCCAATGCATCTGGGGTCATTTACTCTAGTGAGAGGAATCCCCATAATAGGTGGTGATTACTTAGTTAGATGACTTTTAATTAAATTGTGGGAGATGAGTATCATGTGGAGAGATTTAAAATAAACATTCTTTACTGGATGGAGGAAATAAGTCCTGCCCTAAAACTTTTTAATGAACATAAATTTCTTGATGTAGCTCGTATGACTAATAATTCCCAGAAAAACGTTGATGTCTGCAAAGAGTAATAGGACAGGACAAAAAAAATTACTTTGTCAAATGAAGTTATAAGCATCACAGTGTGATTTGGCATTACTTCAGTTTTGGACAATTGAGAGATGTTTGGCATTAGGCATTCAACTATTGGATCTGCTTCCATTATCTGTTCTGCTTGAGAGAGGAGCATTCAACATCTGAAAGTCTTTGGCCAGTGTGGACATTCTTGGAGGTCATATAGTATTACATTGCCATGAAGACCACTGAGGTATCAAAGTTAGTAGCATGTGGAGTAGTGAATAAGAATACCAAGCCATCAAATATCCAAAAAGATGTCAGATAACCAAAAGCCTATAAAAGTGTGATTCCCAATGATGGACTTGTGATAATATAGTAGCAGAAAAGAAAAGGAAGAAACATTTAACACTAAAGAAAACTGCAAGAGCTTTTCCATTCATAGTGTTGTATCTACTGAACAACACCTTGTGACCTTCATTGAAACTTCTGTTCCATTCACAATTCTAAGAACCAATGAGTGAAAGCAAGAAAAATAAATCATTATGTAATAATATAATGTCAACCACACTATATCTGCCACATTCAGTGCCAATGTGGCATTTTGCCCAATATCAGGGATCATCGGCCTGACTGGGATATGAAGAACACAGTACTGGTTTGTCTAGCTACTGTTTATAATAATGATATGGTGTGAACTAGGTTAAGTAAAATGTAATTATTGTCATTAAAAATAATCTTATGATACCTACAAGCACCTTGACACCTTCAGTGAAATTACTATCTCGCCAGTTGAATAAATAATATTACTCTGAACACTAGTGTTTTTAAGTTTAACTTAACTTAGTATAACTTCTGTGCATAACCTTCGTGAAAAGTATTAAAACTTATATAAAAACCATTACAAGTCATTTTTTACATTTATTAAAAGTACATATTTTGGATATTATAATTTTCCTAAACTGAGAATGTATTTCTGATAGATACTTATATCCTCTCATATAATAGCTTTTCTCTTACAGTGCTGACCTCTATATGTATAAATATTTCCCTCGCCACTAGCTTTGATACTCCCACCTACCTCACGTATTTAATGTGGTACAGCTGCACTGTAGCATGCGACAACCCTCCACCACTATCACCTTCCAGACACAGCTGACTCCCTCTATCTTGTAGAACCCAACCTTCACTTCGAGATTAGGCAAAAAAGAAGCATCATTAGCGGAGTTGAAGGGTTGGAAGGTAAGAATCTATTGAAAATAGATTTTCAGTTTAAGAAAATTATATCTTGGGATACGATACCTTACCTAGGGTGCATCAGACCTTAATTGGTGAGTCCAGGCATCATCAGTAGGAGGAGGGTCCCAACCATTTTCACCTCAAGCTTAGAAAGCAGAAGGAAAAATAACTTTTGTTCCAACTATCCAAGCAGGATACTTGTGTAAACCCAGTAAACAACCAAAACTAGGCCATTTGGGAATTGACAGCTGAATGAGATGTGGTGGTTCACTCAAATCCAAAACCAGATGCAATCATAATTTATCATCCAGTCTATGGTAGGATGAGAACTCTCTACCAGTCATATGTGTGAGGACTTATGTTGTCTGACTGGTTCAGCACTAATCCAACACTAGAAACGGTAGTGGTAGGATGAGGGGTCCTAGACAGATGGGTGAACTGCATTTTGGTGAATCATCTCCAGTCCATAACCAGACAGCACAGGGTATTGTACATTCAGTCCACAGTAGGAGGAGGCGGATTCACGCTATCTACACCACCAGAACACCACTTCCCTACTCTAAACCGAATAGGATTGAGCACACTCAGGAGGATGCCTCCCTGGTAAGTGGGAAAGACTCTCATACTCCACTTGAAAGGGGAAAAGAAAATGTAGTAGTGAGTCCAGAGGAACACAACACCATATAAAGTGCAATGGGTGACCATGAAACCCTATTTTTAAATGCAGGCCAGTTCCAATTTAATCAACCAGGATTGGAGAGATGGGCTGGTATCCTGACACTGCTTTACTCATGATAGTCTATGAGTTGGTATGGTCTGGGACAGACATAGTTATGATGCAAAACACCACGAGGATGAACCTACTAGAGGTCTTGTGGAACACTCCATCTTAACAATGGCATTATAGACCAGAAAGTCCATACAATGCAGATTTATGGATTAGTATATCTGGACAGACACCAATCTCCACGGAGCAGAATCCAATATGTACATTAGTGATTCTGAAAGGGAAATAAAGAAATAAAAACTAACCCACTCACAGTTCAACCGAGGTGTGGAGAATGGGACAGGTGGTATTCGATATCCAGATGAGGAGGAGATGGCCACATGATAAAGGTAACAGGAGATTAATGGATTAGGTATGGTCCATATGCCAGCCCAAATGATTTCCTACAATGGAAATTGGCATCCAGGGAAAGAGAGAGAAGTGTCAGATCTTATTAGAGAACACTTGGAAAAGATGTTGGGAATCAGAAGAATAAGTCAATCTGATAAGCCAGTGAATCATTCCTAAGGGTGGTAGGGGAAATATCATGGAGAATAGAAGGGTTCCAATGGATAAACAAACAGGAACCAGGGAAAGAAGCTGTGTGGGCAATGTAACATCATAGAGCAAGAACATAAATGGGAAATAGGGGTGAATGTGACATCACCTTCATGAGCCACTGACGTCTTGGGAAAAAACTGTGATATGGATACAGGAGAATATATATATATGTTGATAAAAGATACGTGATACGTCAAGGGTGAAAACATCCAAGTTATGATGATCATAAGCAAAAAATTAGGCTTTGAGGAAGAAATGGTGCAGGGAACAGGTGGCCAAGGGTTCAAAAGGGAGGAAGGGCATGGAGAACAACAGTAAGGTCCTAATCAAGAAAGGGTATAGGGTGAGGAGGACAAAGAAGACAACAGAAACGAAATAAAAGGGAGAGAAAACACTTGATGGAAACAGGAAAAATGGAAGGTTTTGGACAATGCTGCAATGGTAGAAACATAAAAACTATTGTCCAATAGGCTGGTAAAAAAAATTCAGAGAAATGAGAAACATAAGGGGTACCATGGCGCAGAGACCACTAAAGAAAACATGCCATTTTGTCTGATATATCAATAAGGGTGAAGGACAGATGGAATGGGACAGAATTGAAGCTACCCATGTGAAGAGCATGGACTGCCTCACAAGGGACTGGACAAATGCCGTGTGTGAAGCTAGAGAGTGGTGACATTGGGATGATACACCAGCAACTGAGGTTGCCAAAAAAGGAAGGAGGATAATGGAGGTGCTAAGTGAAAGAAGGTAAGAACCAGAAACCAAGGTTGAGCAAGCCAAAAAGGTGCAACAAGAAGGATCTGATACGAAGTGGACTCTATAATGGACTAAATTCGGGGAAGAAGACAAGTAGACAAGCATATAGATAAAGGTGGGACCAATCCTGACTGAAGGCATCCACTGCCAAAGCCAAAGGATGTGGGACTGGGGACCAAAAAATGGGTAGCTGGGCATTGAGATTGGTGGCAAATGCATCCAGGAGTACCTTACTGATCACACAGCCACCAAAATAACTGAGGATTGAGATACCACTCCATGGGGAGAACCTTGTCGGGATGAGATAATCAATCTGTAATAAAATTATTGTCATCAGACCCGCCGACGGGGGGTGGGGCAACTGCCCAGGGGCCCGCAAAATCATCTTTGTAATTTGTTTGTAATTAAGCACAAAGCTACACATCTGTGCTCTGCCCACCACGGGTATCGAAACCCGGATCCCAGCGTTGTAAGTCCGCAGACATACCGCTGTGCCACTGGGGGCAAACCATCTTTAGGCTATATCTTCATTTAATAATAAAAAACATACTTTTGGCTTTTCTTTGCATATAGACGCTTGATACGTTAAGAAGGACTGAAATAATAATTTGAGTAATAATTAATATGTATTTATTACTTTATAGATTTAATAGATATTTGTTGTTACTTTATTAACGTTTTTACGCTTATACTGTGAGGTAAAAATGGCTGCTGCTATGATTTTGTCTGGTTTATGGAGTCCTAATTTAGGATCTTCTTTATAATAAATTCCTGAAAATGTTAAAAAAGAGAGAGAGAGAGAAAGGGGGCCCAGCAAGGATGTTTGCCCCGGGGCCGTGCTGGCTCTCGACGTTCCTGATTGTCATGAAAAATCAACATCTTTAGATCTTTTTTTTTTTTAGTTGCTGGTGATATTATGGTTAGAACATCATTCATAAATATGTTAAACCAAAGTTTTTGCAAACACAATGCCAAACAAAATAATCTTGTATATATAACTTTAATCTACTTTGTGTCATCTGAATTTCTTGTAGCAGACGTCTGGGCTTTATTATATTTTATCTGGTGTGTATATTTTAGTAATATTTCCTAATCCTTATCAGTTTTATCACCTCTTCTCAGCAGGGGCTTGGCATGGCCTGATGGTTAGGACACTCGAATCACAATCTGTGGGTCACAATTAAGTTCAAATCCCATCACTGATTGTGCTCATACTTTTAGTCATAGGGGCATTATGGTGTAATTGTCAATCCTACTTTTTGTTGGTAAATGAGTAGTCCACAAATTGGTCTTCCCTCCAGTCTATCACTTCTAAATTAGAGACACCTAGAGTAGCTTTGCACAAAATTCAGCAAAACAAACAATTGTTCTCGATAAAAGATCCTAGGAATATATATTTTTCATTAGCATTTCTACGTTGTAGATTACAATGAAAGTAACCTATTGTGTTATGTACATAATTTTTTATTTCATTGATGATATTCTTGGGTATCTGCTTGTTTGTTAATTTCCGGTATAAATTCTTTCCGAGGAACTTCAGTGATACAAGTCCCTTCTTGATTAAAACTAGTGTATTCTTTCTCG
>NW_013667385.1:18471-20558 GCF_000517525.1 Limulus polyphemus | reverse complement strand
TTACACACACAAATTAAATACAACAAAGTTTCTAATTTTACAGGACGTATATTCTTCCATACTAGTCTCCATCTCATCTGCTCCATCAGGAAATGTCCCATTATCTGTAGCAGTCACATTAGTGGTAGTAACTTCATTAACAGCTTCACTGTTTTTCTTCTCATAACTGGTATAGTTTCTTCTTCAACAGTGGCTTTTTCAGGTGACACGTCTTCAGCAGCGTCATTTGTTCTGTTGTTCACTTCATTCCAACTGAAATGTCCTGAACCATGATAATGTCAAAGCCTGTTGGCATGCACCACCTTTGACTTACCTCGCCGACCACATTTTATTCAGAAAGTCACGTCTGAGAGATGATCCACTATGTCATATGGGCCTTCCCATGTAGAAGACAACTTAGGAGACTTCCCTTTGATCTTCCTGGGATTATAAAACCACACCTAGTCTCCTGGTACAAAGCTAACTTCAGTAGATTTCTTATCATAATATAGCTTCATGGAATCAGCAGACGTTTTTAAGTTCGAATGCACTTGATGATGAATATCATCAATCCTTTCAGATAACACTTTCACGAACTCTGACACATTTTCAGGCAACTCTTTGTAAGGTGGGCGTCCTGTTATCAGGTCCACTGGCAACTGAAGTTCCCGACCAAACATCAGCTTTGCTGGAGTGCATTCAGTGGCTTCATTCTCTGCTGTTCTATAGGCCATCTTGGCGACTAGTACAAAACTTTGCTAATTCCTGTCCCAGTGTCGAATTGTACTTTTCATCCATCTCATCAGACTGTGGGTGAAGTGGCGTTGTCCTGGTCTTTCGTGTGCCAAACAACTTGCAGTATTCATGGAACACAGTTGATTCAAAGTTACAGCCTTGATCTGAATGCAGTTCGTATGGCATACCAAACCCGAAGAAATCACTAATAGCCAAAGCTACAGTTGTAGCTTCCTGATTTGGTATTGCATATGCCTCCAACCACTTGGTGAAATAATCCATCACCACACAAATGTACCAGTTTCAAGCACGAGTTTGAGGCAATGGACCAGCAATGTCAATGGCTACTCTTTCCATTGGTGTGCCAACTTGATATAACTTAATTGGAGTATGTCCCCTTTTTGCACAACATGTACTGCAGGTCCTGCACCATTCTTCCACATCTTGCCTCATACCTATCCAGTAAAATCTCTGCTGTAGGTGACTCAATGTCTTCTTAACTCCAAGATGTCCTCCTGTTAAACTATCATGGGATTGACGCAGCACAACTTCCCGTAACTTTCTCGGTATAACTGTTTGCCAGGTCGTCACTTTCCCATCTCCAGACAAGACTATCATCTTCAAGCTTCAACTGGTTCCATTGTGCCCAATAGTTCTTTGTCACAGGGCTTAAGCTAGACACCTTCTCCCAAGCAGGGTGAAAAATACTTGCTTGTAGAAAATCAGTTATTGGCTTCAAATTTTGGTCTTTCTCCCGTTCTGCTTTAATATCTATACCTGGTTCCACTTCACCATCATCAACTCCTTCAGTCACCTTGACTTCAGCTTGATGGCACCTGGTTAGTTCAACCTCTCTTTTGCAGCAATGTCTGCAGCCATTTTTGCAGAGTCGTCGGCTCAGTCCATCGGCATTTCCATGAGATTTTCCTTCCTTCTCTATATTCAATATCATAACTATACTGGTCTATCTTTCTGATTCAATGTGGCAGTTGTCCCCCTGGGTTCTTTAATGATCTTAACCAGCGTAATGCAGCATGGTCTGTCCTGATGGTTAACCTGGCACCATAGAGATAAGGATGGAAATATGTCAGACTCTTTACTATAGCAAGGAGTTTCCTCCGTGTTATACAGTAGTTCTTCACTGGTCTACTCAGGGCCCTACTGAAGTAGGCCACCACATGTTCGTTTTCGCCCACTTCTGAGATAACACTCCTCCAATTCCGACATTACTAGCATCACAATCAAGTATGTACGGCAGTGATGGATTTGGAAGCTTTAAAAGTGGAGCTGAGGCCAATTTGTCTTTCAATGTCTTGAAAGCATGCTGGCAAGAAACTGTCCATTCGAACTTCTGGCCTTTTTTAGTCAAATCA
>NW_013667385.1:10644-18143 GCF_000517525.1 Limulus polyphemus | reverse complement strand
CCCGAATGGCATCACACAGTATTGCCAGAGACCTTGGCCATAACTAAATGCAGTCTTAAGTTTATCTGCTTCAGCCATTTTCACTTGATGGAAACCCAACATGACTATGGTTACAAGACACCAGAGTACTGAAAGGAGGACAACGAAGGTGAAAATGGAGGACGGATACAAAATTCGAAATTAACAAAGTAGGTGTACCTATATATATATACGGTATACACTCAGCAATACACATGTTTGTGTAGGGAAACGTACATTTTTTTTGTTAACCTCACAACAAAATGTGTGTGTGTGTGTAAAATTTCATTCTCATATTTCTAAGTAAAATGCCGGACAATATCAACATACTCAAAATGCCTGCCGGACGGAGGGCACGTCTTCTTTTTGCCGGACGTCTGGTCACCCTAAACATGACGACTTTGTCAGTCAAATTAAACTTGATAGCCTACGGACAAAACAATGTAACTAAGCCTAAATTATCTTCTTCCACGAAAAAAACATGTAACTAAGCCTAAATTATCTTCTTCCACGAAAAACATCTTTACCTATTTGACGTCAACATCATAAATTCGAACAAAGTATAAAATGATAAAGTAAGCTTAAGAACAATAATAACAAAAAAAGGATTGTAACTGCAGCGGAAGTTGTTCACAGACATTTTATCGTGTAGGAAAATGTCACCAAGCTAACTTTTTATCTTTACGCGAATCTTCATTAAATTGGAATATTGCTTCGTATAGTTGACCAGAAACAAAACAAAAAAGGTGTTTCATTATATATATATATAAAATATGTAATAAAATCCCTTTAACTTCACATTTTCTTTTTTTTACATATTCCTCTTAATTTGTTCGTTGCGGATTCCAAATCATAGGCATGTAAGAATAACATTTTAAATCTATTTTGTCCCTCATACATCACTGTGCAAGAGTAGTTCATGTTCAGGTTAGTAGCCATGACTACTCGGTGTCGGGATATATATATATATCACACCACAACAACAGTTTGAGAAACAGTGATTAGCTAAAAATATATACATAACTACACTTTGTTTTCAAGTTACAAGTTCAACTTTGCGCTAACTTGTTCGAAACAATGAAGACTTTTCTCCATTTTTAGCACTCAGAAAAACAAATTAGGATATTCGCAAACGATAATGCTTTCTTTCACAGTGCACTGAATTCAACCCAAAATTTGCAATTAAAATGTATAAAATTAAACAATTTTGTTTGAAGTTAAACACAAAGCTACACAATGGGCTATCTGTGCTCTGCTCACCATGGGTATCGAAACCCGGTTTCTAACGTTGTAAGTCCGCAGGCATACCGCTGTGCCAATTAAATTATAAAACTTTTTTTCTGAATAAGCTTCAACTCTGTTTTTTTAATGCGTGGTAAAACGATTACGGGTTTATTTGTTGTAATTTATAAAATTCAATCGCGGATTCTTCCCTCCAGGAGGTATTCACCCATCCGGGTGTGATTTAATTAATAGCGAAAGAAGTCGAAGTATTTTTCCTACGTGACGAACACAAATAGTAGCGCCTGTTAAAATTTATAAACAGATAAGTCCACTGTTATAGAGATTTACTCTTTCTCTATTCTATTGGTGTATGTGTCAAAGGACAGCGAGAACGAACAAAAACATAAAGCCGAACAAGGAGTTAAATACAAGGCGAGTTTGTTATTGAATTTGGCGCATACTACTCGAGGGTTATTTGAGCTAGCTAGCTGTCCCTAATTTAGATGTGGTAGACTATAAGGAAGGTAGTTAATCAACAACATCCACCGCCAATCCTTATGGAACAGTGGGATTGACCATCACTTTATAACGCTCTCACGGCTAAAAGGGGGGAAAAATGTCAGACATAAAATAAAATTTACTTTTAATAACAGTAAACCAAATCACGTAATCATTTAAAATGTATGGATACATTTCATTTTCGTGTTTTTATTTTGTTGATAAAATACTTTATACATTAAACTGAAAGTATTTAATCCATTAATTGTTTGACATAGTTATGTACACTTGATTCGGTTTTATTTTAAAAAAATAACAAACGGTTATTACTACAAAGTATTAAAAACAGAAGATGCTCCGTAAAGTTTCTCCGCAGATATCTGTTTAAAATTTGCGCACATTTTCCAACGGTTTGTTTTTAAAGTTAAGCACAAAGCTACACAATGGGCTATCTGTGCTCTGCCCACCACGGGTATCGAAACCCGGTTTCTAGCGTTGTAATTCCGTAGACATGCCGCTGGGGGCCAATTGATATGGACTTCATTCATGGTATTCTGCAAAGCATAATACAGAACGACGAATCCTTCCGTGCGCATGTACTTCACAGCAGAAAATGAAGGGCCATTATATAAAAGACAATATCAATATTTAAATTGGGGAATTTTATTAAACTATTTTAGATGTATTTATGTTTTAGTATATATTTGACAGTTTTAGTTTTTTTCAGGTTAACTCCAGAGTTACACTTTAGAAATGTTAGTTTTTCAAGATAGAAAAAACAAAGCACCGAACTATTACATAATTTGAAATTCTTCCTTGAGTGGAATACCATTACAACTTCTAGCAAAATAATCTTAGATATAAAGCAAAGACTTGATATTATAACCGTTATTTGTCCAATATATCGATTTTTAACGACTTTAGAATATTTTCAGGCCATTACATAATTTTAGTAGTTTTAAAAATTATACAGCGTATAATTATGAATTTCGGTTTTAACACTTATTTCACTGTTCATATATTTCACACGATGTCGGACAGCGTCTTGTTTGATTATACTTGTAGTCCATTCTGTAAGGAGTATTTTCTTCAAATGGTTTGCAAGTGCCCACAGAGTATTATGGTGATAATACAATATGAAGTTCATTCCAAAGATGTTCCATCGAACTGACATCTAATAGTTGTGCTTGCGAAAAAAACAACAACAAACCACAGACAGCTTGAACGGTGCACCAGTCTTCATTTTTGCATTGTAGCTACTTGTACTGATCACGTGACTATCCCTCCACTAATCATACTGCACCACCTGTACTAGCGCAGGTAGCTCCCTTTACCATTGTAGCACAATCCCCACTTTCTCGATTGGAACTACGATGTGTGGTTCCTTGCCAGTTTCCATTTAAAGTTTCGAGTTAATAGTTAATTTCGTTTCATTTATGTTTGTTTTCAACAATTTCTTAATTTTTTTTTTTGGAAGTCAAAGTTGACTTATGAATTCTAAATTTATTTAGGCGGATGAGGAAGTACCCGCCAATATGGATGATGTTAATGTCACTAGTCCTTAGTGAGGAAGTTTGAGCTTTAATCTGCAGGGAGTTGGATGCTTTGGTTAGTTCTTTGGTTCATTTTCTTTTTCCCCATAAACATGCTTCTGAGGAAGTTTTTCATCAGGGTGAGGACAATTTTAACTCTGTTTTTCTGGCCACAGCTTTTTACAACCAGTCACATAATGATGACAGTCTGGAGAGTTTGCTAACCCCGCTTTTCCTACAACTTATTGGTCAGCTTCCATTGGCTCTTGAGAGATTTTGGGTCAGTAGTCCATCGGAGAAACTGCTGGAATATTTGGCAGTTCATTGGGCTATCAATCATTTCCCCCCATTCTTGGTTATGGTTTATTCTGACAATTCCACTGTCATCAGCTGTATCACTAAACAGGAGGGAACGAAGTCCAGGTCTGTGTTTTCAAATATTTGACCTCTTATACTGGGTCCACGACTACAACATAACGATCTTGGCATGACATGTTCCTGGGATTATGAACCTGGATGCAGACTACTTGTCTTGTCTCAACCAAGTCCTTCCTATGGAATGGTTCCATCATCCTCAGGTTTTTCAGTGGGTGTATTCTCGCCTAGGAACACCACATCATTTGCCACTCACTGGAATGCCAAACTTTCTTCCTTTTGGTCTTATGTACCACACCCCTCAGCACTGGGGGTGGATGCATTCAGTCAGGATTGGAGAGGCCTTATCTGTATGCTTACCCTCCAATCAGACTCATCTCCAGAGTACTTTCCCACATCCTAATCACCCCTTGTTGTTTATTGCTAATTGCTCCATATGCATGCTCGGTTGTGGTTTCCTCTGCTCTAGTTCTTACTGGAACAACAGCCCCTTGCCCTTACCTCAGTCCAAGCCACTCCTCCGACAACCTTGATTGGACATATTTCATACTGACGTCACCAAACTCCATCTTAATGTGTGGCTTTTGTCTGGTCCATTGCCTCTGCTCAGGGACTCACCCCTTGTGTACCGTTTATGCTTACCCATACCATTCCACCTTCCTCTTTTTCTGTGTATCAGAGATATTGGTCTACTTTCAGACAATGATCCATTCACTGTGACTTCTGTCCTTTTGTTCCTCATCTGTCCCAGTTTTTTACATGGTTATTTGATAAGGGTTTGTCCATGTCCACTGTTTCTAGTTATTGGACTGTCCTGACCAATACCTTCCATTTCTCCAGTTTTAGTAAATCCTTTTCCATTCCTTTCATCTTGTTCATCTACCCTGTTCCTTTGTGCCTTCAGATTGGGATCTTAATGTGGTTCTTTATGCTCTGGTTCACTCTCCATTTGAACCCACTGCTATGTGTTCTTTGTACCATCTTTCTCTTAAGACCTATTTCCTTCTCCTCCTAGTGTGTGTTTGTCGTCATTCTTATATTTATGCTATTAATGCTTTCCATACCCTTTACCATTCTTCTTATGTTCTCCTTTATCCCAATTGTTCATTCCTTCCTTCCTAAAACATCCACTGCTTGCGAAGGTTGTTTTGCCTTTTCTCCTATTTCCTTACCTTCCATTTCCCATTTATACTCCTGTTCAGATCTGGATAATCTTCTTTGTCCAGTTCATTCCCTTCATTGTTATATGTCTAATATTGACTGCTTTCGTGGTTCCCATTTTCGCTTCTTTATTCTGTGGAATTTCTCTGTTTCCTGTGAGCTTTCTCCTATTACCCTTACTGGCTGGGTTTGGCAACTCACACATCCAGCTTATTCCAACATGTTGGTAGAAGGTCGTCAGCTGTTTAATGTTTCTTTACACTAAATACGCCATTTAACTATGTCCTTAGCTGCTCGTATCCATTGTCCTTTGGAGGAGATTATTCAAGATGATATGTGGAGAGCTCCCAATAATTTCATTGTGCATTATTTGCACAACCTAGTTATGTCTTCCTTGGTCGGGTAGTCTTCCACCTGTGGCGATTCTCCACATGTCTGCCTTTGACTGGGGTAAGTTGACATATTATTCCTTTTTTTCTTTGTGGTTGCTTTACACTGTATTTCAGGATCCCACTTAGTGGCAGGTGTTACCTGGTCACGTATGCTGGATTTCTTATCTTAGCACTAACTCCGCATATTTTTCTAACACTCACTGTAGAGATGGGGTGTTTCTGTAAGACCACCGGATGCTTATCCAGAGGTGTATCTATGTATCACATTTTCTTTATCTATTTATATATGTCCATTCCTACTGACCCGTAATTCTTACAATCAGGGTCTTTCTGATTTACAAATAAGGGAAATGCAGATGCCCATTGTACTGTCTCTGTTGTGTTGTTCATCCAGACCCCCTCTTTCTTCTAATGGAGCAATGGGGCCTTGCCACTTCCAGTTCCCCGTTGCTGAAGTGGTGGATCATGGAGATTCCCTCATAATTGGGATATGTACAGTAACTGAAACTCCTGTACCCACTCTGTGAGAAGATGGCTATTGTCGTTATACTTCATATTATGCACTTTCATAACATTCTCAATCCAAGGCATTTCTCCTGGATGTTTTGTTTTGCCCAGATTGATCACAGTTGTTGATCATGACATACACTGTTAATGCAAAGCACTTCAACTGGATGTTTTCTGCCTGGATGGACAGCACTTCCCATACTCAATATCCACAAGGAACTTCTCCTGGATGTTCTTGCCCGGGTTGACTGCAATTGTTTACACTATTATTTATTTTTATGCAAGGCACTTCCACTGGATGTTTTCTGCCCAGATGGACAGCACTTGCCATATTTAACACTAACACAAGGCACTTCCCCTGAATGTTTTTGCTCAGGCGGACTGCACTTGTTGTTCTATCAATACCTTTCGTACAAGATATGAAACCCACAATCTTATGCAAGGCGCTTCCACTGGATGTTTTCTGCCCAGATGGACCTCACTTGGCCTATTTATATACTTTTAAGGCCCTTTAGCCCTAGCCAAGTTTTCTAGTCAGTTCCACCCTATGTACCTTCTTTTCTTCTTTACTGGGTAAAGAGCATACCTGTTCCAGAAGTAGTGCTGTGCCCCACAGGTTTGCCTCCTATTTTTATTGTGACACACTGTTCTTTCATGGCAGTTGTTTCATTGAATTTCTGGAAAGCAGGTACATCCAGTCTACCTTTGAGCTTGCTAAAGAAAATGTGTGTAGTATATTGTCAAAATGGCTTTCTAAGGAGCATCGTTAACAACATAATATAACCATATAGGAAGTTTGAGTCTTATCAAACAAATTACTTACAACATGCTGAAAAAGACCACTGTCGATACTATTACCTTACTCCAGTAGACACGTGACGTTAGTGAAGAAACAGAACATAGACTGCATATTTTTCAGATTTAAGGCCAGAATGTTATCTTTAATAAGATCTAATATTGTCTATCAATTTAAATTCCAAAATGCAATTTTAAGTATATTGAAGCTACCACTAAATGGCTGAAAATGCACGTAGAAGAACATGCAAATCTGTTAATTGTGAATAAGTCTAATAAGACTGAGACATAGACTACTCTCATCACTATATTTAGATAGAATCTTGTAAAATGAGTAAGAATTTCAATGCTTAAAAATGCACAATAATTTATTGTATAAAGCAAAGATGGTGGAATTTTTCCACTGAAACGTGTAGAGTTTTAAACGTATAGCTGGTTATAAAATTGCTAATGGATTAATGGTTAATTAATTACATCAATTTGCTTGACTCCACCATTTTAGCTGCAAATTGTGCACGTCTTTTGCATCCCTGTGCCCCACTTTCTTTTTTCAACATAATGGGCTAAAAGAATAAATTAATAATTACTGATTACACTATTTAGTTGCAACATGCAAATTGTCAGATGAAAGGAAGCATTCTACTTTCCTAACCACAAATTATATTTAAATTATACAATTATAGTTGCAACTCAGGACTAGTTAGGCACATCTGGACTTGGTTTCACTTTAACTGCCACTATTTAGACCACCCATACTCATGTTAATTAATGTGACACAACAGTAAGAAAATCAATGCAGATTAGTGTATATGGTGGTAAATCATGCTTATGAGTACCGTATAAATTCCTGGCAGTTGCTCGATAGGTTTAACTACACGAACACTACAGGAGACAAGTCTGAGATTGCTCGAATGAAAATTACACACACCGAGGAGAAAGGTGTAATCATAACATAAGTCTAGAGGCTCAAAAGCTATATTTAATATTAAAGGTTTTG
>NW_013667385.1:0-10549 GCF_000517525.1 Limulus polyphemus | reverse complement strand
ATGAATGTTAGACCTGTTATTTCCATATTTTTTAGTCTTAGGTTTGAATCTAAATGTAATAATAAACAGAAATTTAGCTTTATACATCTAAACTAGACCTTAGATTTGGGTGCATAGATTGAAAGCACCTTGTATTGAATATACCCAGATCTAGATATAACCCTGCCTCATCAATTCTAGATTTAGATTTATTAGGCTTAACTTTTAGAACAAATGTTACATCTAGATCTATTAACTTAATCATTAGATCTGCCCCAGTGCAAAGTCTAGTTTAATAGTTAGTATAGGTCTAAGTATGCCTATAATATAGGCTAAAATTTGAATGATGATGGACCTAGGGTCTAGAAATAATGTTATAACTGCAATTAGACCTAAAGTCTAGTACATTAGTTGGTGTACGACATGATTTACAATCAGCCAATACAATTACAAACCACTAAATTAGGCCTATAACGTTTACTAGATCTAAATCTAGGCCTTGCCTGTTGCATATTATTGCCAATCTTGCACACCAGTTAACATGTTACACCAATCTCGTATTTTCTTTTTGTTGAACATACACTTACTCATACGTTGTACTCTAGGACTTGCATTTGATCTACAGATGAATGATAGAATAGTATAATTTATTTCTGTACGTCAATTCGGTCTCACTGTATTTCAGTGGGCAGCTTTTAAAAGTTAAAACAGTAAGCGTAATACACACAAATAACGTAACATTGTGCGGTTTTTACTTAACGTAGGGTAGTTGCGCTATATCCTAGGGGAGGTATAATTATTAATTAATAGGCATTATAGGCCAGAGGAAATTTTGCACCCCTTCACACCTGTGCCCGGGGGCAACTGCCCCCCCCCTCTTGCTACGCCACTGATTGCAATGGCTTCTTTAATTTTTCTCTTTTTGGTATTACAGTCGTTGGAAATTATTTTTACATTCTTGAGGTCAACATTGTGGTTTTCCTCTCTAGCATCTAATACAATGGCTAAAGTTTCTACAGAAGAATGTGTAATGTCTCTTTGCTGTTTTTCATCCTAATGTTAACAGGACGTTTCGTCTCACTGGTGTATTCATTTTTTACATTCACATGATACATTGTAACCAACTTTTTTTTTGCATGGAAGTCAAATGTTGTGACATAACCTTAGTTAAGATATTGCGTAGGTTTGGATGTTAAAGGTATTCATTTTTTCTCTAAGTCCTGGAAAGTGGGGTATTACGATCCTATGTTTATTTTCCTGATTAATAGGGTTTTCCTTATTGAAGAGTTTATGTCGGTCTTTTTTACGAATTGTTTGGGATAGTTATCATTAATAAAAGTCTGTTGATGCTGTACAAGTTCAGTTTCTACGTATTTGTTGCTGCATATTCTACACACTCTGCATGCTAAAGTTTTAATGATACTGTTTTTGACAGATACGGGGTGACAGGATCTGAAGTTAATATATTTGTTTGTATGGATTGCTTTTTGATAAACAGTAATTTTTAGTTTTAGGTCATCGCTATTCTTTACAACCAGTGCATCCAGAAAAGTTGAGGAGTTACTTGTCTACTTTTAAGGTAAATCTTAGAGAAGCATATTGATTATTTAGATGTAATAAAAACTTGTCCAAACTTCATGTTTTATTTTCCCATAACACGAAAATATCATCAAAGTCAAGGAAGGTGTAGAGAAGATGAAATGGCCATAGTTTCAAAATGTTGCATATAAATTTCAACAAAAACAGAAGAAAGAGGAGAGCCCATTGGAGTACCATCCTTCAAAGAAAATAGCTAGATTCTAAGCCTAGTTTCATAATATTCTAAACTGAGATTAGTGTCTATCACGAAGTGACATCCTTATTTAGTAAATCTTCTATAATACTAATAGTATCAGAAATAGGAACTCTTGTGGATACCACATCAAAACTAACAAGAATGTCATCATTATTAACCGCTTTGTCCCTAATAATCTCAACAAACTGTTGTGAGTTTCTTAGGGAGTATTTGGAATTTCCAGCTGAAGGTTTCAAAATCACAGACAAAAACTTTGCAGAGTTATATATAGGGGAACCAATATAGCATACAATAGTTCATAGACGTATGTCGGGCTTTTGGAAGACCATAAAGTGCGGGAGGAGAACAATGATGAGAAGATAACCATTCATACATATCTTTCATAATCTTTGCTGCTCTCATAAGTTGTGAAAGAAATTTGTTTAGTTTCTTCATAGTTTTTTTAGTAGGTTCAGATAATAAATCGGTTACCTTCTTTTAATAATCTTCTTTGTTCAAAAGGACAGTGTATTTCCCTTTGTTCACTGTTAAAATCACAATATTGTTATTTTGTTCAAGGTTGCAAAGAGCTTTACATTGTTCAAGATTGAAGTTTTTTTTTTTAATGTATCATGATGTGTAATCAGCCACAGTGTTTGTTACTTTTTGGAACATTGTACAAACCTGACCACATGGTTTGGGTAACCTCAGTTCTTTCTGGTATAAAATTAAAATTGCATCGAGTAGTATCCATCCAAATGCATGCCCTTTCTGTGCCATCTGTTCACACATTTTAAAGAAATTGTAATAATTCATAATTAGCAAAATGGAAAAACTGCTATGGCTAAAACAGTACAGATCGATAGGGGCCCAATGAACTACACTGTACTGAACCACTTTATCCATTCTTACACTTTATGAACATTTTTAGCTACAATTTAAGCAAGTATCCGAGCATGCACATTCTTTTGTGATTATAAGCTCCATATTTTTGCTAATTATTAGAGGTCATGAGGTAAAATTATTTTAAATTGTTCCTTTATCATGAATGGTGAGACAGCTGATAGGCCAAACTTATAAGAGTATCAGTGTGAGAGAAAATTATCAATATTCATGAATATTGGCTGTGTTTTGATGCTTGTGTGTATATGTGGATGTGAAAGTAACTAAGATAAAGAATCAGGAATGAATATGTGATGTGGGAAAACTTAGGATTAAAGGATCATTCTATGTGAATAAGGAGTTACTGACACATGATTATTTAAGAATTACTGGTGACAAAAACTTAGGATTAAAGGATCATTCTATGTGAATAAAGAGTTACTGACACATGATTATTTAAGAATTACTGGTGACAAAAATTTAGGATTAAAGGATCATTCTATGTGAATAAAGAGTTACTGACACATGATTATTTAAGAATTACTGGTGACAAAAACTTAGGATTAAAGGATCATTCTATGTGAATAAAGAGTTACTGACACATGATTATTTAAGAATTACTGGTGATAAAAATTTGGGATTAAAGGATTATGCATGCCATAATATTAAGGATTACGGATTATTGCTATTCAACCTAACCAGGCCTCACGAATGTCTGCTTCAGGGGACACGTATAACGGCTGCAAGGACCTGAATTTTCTACAGGTTTAAGCATTACGAAACATGCTGTTATAGGCTATTACACGCTCTTTGAGCATTTATAGAGGTTTTAAATATTTGCTGGGATGCCTGTTAATTAAAGATAGGTGTTTGTATTTACATTTATCATTGTTCATATGCTACTAGTAATATTCAGCATACATTTCATTGGAGCATCAGTGTTTTGCCACATTGTCAATAAGGCTACCCTTTACAATAGCTAGCATCTTTGGCAGTGACTGGTTAAAGAGAAATTAATACATCTAGAAGCTTATAGCAGAAATATATTTGTCACTGGTTTAATCTAACCAGTCTGCTAATGAATTATTTTTACTTTTGATACTTCTTATCTGAGTTTGTTTTATTGCCTTTTAAAAACTCCTCATGTAGAAAAAAAAAAGGATAGAACACACAGATATTAGGTTTCAAATTGGGTAGATCGGACTTTATTATTATTTGGTTTTTTTTACATTTAAAAGATTAGGGGTCAGGGAACAAAATTAGGTTAGGCCTAACACTAAATATTACAAGCTCTATGATGTCTTTACCTACTTCTGGTTTCTTTTTGTTTCCAACCATAATTACTATTCATAATGTAGCAATATGAGGAAGTTAAATACTCTATATCTTTTAATTTGTTGTTTAATGCATGATCTTGGCAGAACCTTAGATACCACTATATGCTGTGCTCATTGTGCATTAGTTTATCTTGATAAAATCTCAGAGTGCTTTGCATACCCTTCGTACTTGTGAAACTCCAAGCTTACTTATTGTGTATGCCTTTATTCACAGAAGGCAAATGTTCCTACAGAAATCAACAACAGATCCACAAGAAGCATCGTAAGTAGGCTTATAACATCATAATTTTCAACTAATAACACACACTTCCCAGTTATCTATACACAGCCTTGAAATTACTGGTTTTTAGTACATAAATATATATTGGATCAAGCTATCAGATCAAACTTATTATCAATTTACTACCTTTACTTGATCACACTTATCTTATTTCTGTCGTTAACAGTTTTCTTAAAGAAATCCGACACAGTGTGTTGTCTTTCATGGATTTATTTTTACACATTGTAGAGCCCTTTTTCAATTTCATGGAGGAAAGCCTGCTACAAAATCATTGAAACATGTAACATCACAAAATGCTATGTGTATGAACATGATTTCAACCACGTGAAACTCACCATATGATTGCTGCTCAATCAGAATTGGTGTCTCACAAACTTGTCTTCGCTTGACAAAAGAAAGTCAATTCTGTGATTTCACAGCTTTATGTTGATCACTTTTGTGAAAAACCTTGATCATAGGACGTATCTGCTCACAATGCAAGTTGGTATCTAACTTCATTCACATCAGGTAGTACTGTACTTGTGAAATGCAAGTGTTTATATGGTAAACTCTGAACCCCCACATAGAAAACTTAAAAAATTAAATTGTTATGTTAACAAAGATTCTAGGCTTTTGAAGATAATATTCCTTTTTTTTGTTTTTTTAAAAACAAAAATGTATATTAAAATAAAAACAAATGTATCACATTCAAACAATGTGTTAATAACAACCAAACAATACATTGCAACAGATAAAAATGTAATAAAAAAAAACAGCTATATGAAAAAGAAATAGATGGTCAACATTTTGGGAAAATAAATGGTCTTCATTGGGACCAATAAAACTCATCTGGCTAAACATCTAGATCACCTGAACTAATAAAACCTTTAAATTAACAATTCATAAGTGAATATTAATTAAAATTGATTTGTTTTAAATTATCAAACAAGTTGGTCAAATGCAATAGGATGGGAGTGGTTGTAATGCCCCATGATCTCGTTTGTTACAACTCCTGCAAGAATCACAGTTTATTTAATAAGATGTACCATCCCTTTTTTTATTAATCCGTTTACTTTGTTGTTGAGCACAAACTCTACAATGGATTATCTGAATTTTGTCCATCACCGTGAATTGAACCTCAGATTTTAACATTATTTACTGAGAGCTTTGAAGCAGCCAATAGTATATTTTTCTTGCATCCTCCTATGACAAGTAATAATGTCTTATAATTGGGTACAACAACAAACAACAACAACCATAAAGATAAAACTTTCATTCTCGAATCTACATTTGTACAAATGTTTGTTTTTTTTTTACTTCCGAGACACAAGATTTATGTTGCCCATCTATAAATACTAGTTTAAGTTAACATGCTTCTAGAAAGGATCCATATAGTTAGCTATAATACTACCTCACTATTTTTGTAATAAAAATTATTTTTTTCTTACACTAAATACTACAGTGATGCTTTTATTTTTACAAATTCTGATGTTCTTGGATAGTTAGAACCTATATATTTTAGAATTACAACTAGAATACATATTTGGTTCTATACTTTCTAAACTAAACTAATCAAAACAGGTTTTGATCCATCTACTGTATTACAATTATGACTTCTACCATAATGTAAAGAGGGTATCCTTTACCCAGAAGAAGAAAACTACAATTTGTTTATATAACTTTACATACTTAAACAGGGGGTATGTTTGTTTGCTTCAGATATTTGCACAAAGCTACACAAGGGGCATCTACACTAACTATCCCTAATTTTGAACTGATAGAATAAAAGGGAAAGCAGCTTGTCAATAGCACAAACTGCCAACTCTTGCATTACTCTAGTCAAAATCTGAGTTTTCACTGTCACTCTTATAATGCATCCATGGCCCTACAATGTGAAGCATGATTCTACATCTATGGAATGCAAATCGTGGACCCTTGAATTCAGAGTTTAGCACACTAACCAGAGATAACCCTGAAATTCAGAGTTTAGCACCCTAACCAGAGATAACCCTCGAATTCAGAGTTTAGCACCCTAACCAGAGATAACCCTCGAATTCAGAGTTTAGCACCCTAAAAAGAGATTACCTTATTTTCCGATGCAAAGTCACTCCAGCAGTTCAAATGCGTTCTGAGGTGAAAATTGATGATTTGCTTTCTTGATTCTTAGTTAGTGAATTTTTCTGTTTTTAATAAGATAAATTCATTCAAATATTACCCGATGCAGGAGGCTTAAAGGAAATATACATTTAAAGTTTGTATTGCACAAAGAATTTTGTCCATATATATTGTCAGTAAATGATCTAAATTAATTGGTTGTTTCCTAGCATAATTGATTGCGTTGGATCACGACGTGTCACACCTGACCCTCAAATGGTTTTTCATCAAAATAGTAAGCCTACAAACACCTTCTTGTTTGATACCTTGACACTTTGGATGTTAACATACAAAATATACTTCGCGTTTCTCTAGCTAATCAACTTCCTCTATGTCAACTAACTTTTAATATTGAAACTAAAAAAAAATCTCCCTATCTTTTCATCTAAAATGAAGTGTGATGAAACATCCCAGTTGCTCTGGTCATTTTGCGTGCACATGGATTCTGGAAACATCGAACGTACTTCACAGTTATTCTACCAATAATCATGCATAAACCATTTACACGAAAAGCTTAATATGCATGTGAAATACAGTTTTGTAAGATAAACAAGTCTCCTACACTAACACTCACCATATATATATATATAAAAAAATGTTTTTACATCATAATAATGCTGAACACTATTTACATTTGCATGCATGTTGTACTTGGAAGCCACTTAACAGTATGAAATATTTTTGAAGGTATACAGTTGTTTAATATGTTCAGTATGTATATCATAATTTCTGACCATCATATCACTTAAAAAAAACTGAGGATGTCTTAACAATGTCAAATGTACACAATTCTTCTTTTGAATAACCTAAACTGTTTTTTCTTCTATTCTTTAATTACACTAACAATCACAAACTTGCAGATATTCAATCAAGCAAAATCAATTAATATTGAATTAATTAATTAATTCTAATTAATCAGAAATTCTTCAAAGTGTTTCCTTTAAACCAGTGGTTCTTAACCTTTTTTTGCTACATGCCCCACCTCAAAAAATTTGATGTCCCTTTAATATAAAAACAAATTTGGTGTTGAAAAGGTATAATAATATAATGTAAAATTTAGAAATTTAGTTTTCAGTCACGTCTTCACACATAATGAAAATTTTTTCTCATTGTAGCATTTTAAAATTGTGCCCCACGTTCAGAATCACTGCTATAAACTGTTAGGATCTATTAGATACACATAAGTAGCCTTCATGAAGTGAATTACCCATCACAAAAATACACTAAATCTCATCTGTTAATTAAAGAGTGAATATATATATATATCTGGTTTCACACATTAAAGAGTTGTAGCACTTATAAGTAGGATTGTGTCTGAAGGTTTATTCGTTAGTCGGGACTTTGAAGATAGTTCTAAACATTAGAAAGTTTGTCTGGTGGCATTCAAGCAAAGTCACATTTTTTTCTTTTCTTGTTAACAGAGATAATGTTTCAATAGTAATCACACGTTAAATATTACTCCCATGGAAAATTCGATCTTTACTTAAATAAAAGTTTTTGTATTAAAAAAAAAAGCCCCCCCCCCCCCACACACACACACATTACTACCAAAACATTTTATGTAACAACCTCTTCCATGCATTAAAACAGACCATTTTTAAACTAAACGTGAATGTTTTGTTTCATTTATATGGATTACTTGTAAAGTAAAAGGTTTTTCGATCAAATATTAACTAGTAGTTATGATGAACTCATCAATAAGTTATACAAACAAACTAGCACTATCAGAGGTTTGAACCTTTGTTTGGTAAGTCAAAATCTACCCTTCGTTATAGCCCCACTTACGAGGATTTTCTACAATGTAGATTTTTGTAAACACAAAAATCTCAGGCTAAAAATTACGTTTAATTTAATACAGTTTTGTTTTAGAGATAAGTGACAGTTTGAATGCTGTATTATATTAACTGGAAGAATAAAACAAGAAGATTAATAAGAAAAATATTTCAAACACACCAATAAGTTGTAGCATAAGAAACAATAAAAAAGATATTGATATTATAACACTTGATATTATACACACAATGAATTGGACTTCTTTTGACATAAACAATAAAAACAACTTAAGATTAAATTTGAACAATTATATCATAAACACAATGGAATGTATTTCTTTTGACATAAACAATAAAGAGTGAATTGAGATTAAATTCTAAAACTTGAGATTCAATTCTAACAATAATATCATACACATAATGAATTACTTATTTTTGAAGATTAAATTCAAACAATTATATCATAAACACAATGGAATGTATTTCTTTTCACATAAACAATAAAAACTGAATTGAGATTCAATTCTAACACTTATACACACAACAGGATGTATTTCTTTTGACATACCATTAAGTTGTTTCATGAGAACAATCAGATTATATTCTTATGCTTATATGATACAATGGAATGTATTTCTTTTACAACATACCAATACACTGTTGTATGAAAAACCATAAAAAATAACTTAAGATTATTTTCTAAAATTTATATGATATATAATTTTTTTTTATAACACACTAGTAAGTTGTAACAAGAGAAACAATAAAAAAATGAGAATACCTTAAACATATATTTTTTTTTTACATGTCTATAATACAAACAATGAAATGTCTTCCTTCTGGAATGTTCCAAGATGTTCTTACAGCAGAAATAAATGTTTTTCAATTAAATAAAGAGAATGTAATTTCTCTGCTATCACATACTGTTAAAATCACATTTATATAAATATTTATACTTCTACTAATTAGTTTTCTACTAATTAGCAAGCATACCACCATCATTTTAATATTAATACTACCCTTTCCACAAAAGCATACCATTTGTTCAGTATCTGTACTAGTTTTTACGGTTTCATCAATGCATAAAAGGACCAAAGTGTAATTTTTGCACTTTGCAGTTAAAACTCAGATTTAACACACAAGAATCAATATATGTGTGTACACTGGGAATGTCAGGGAAATAATATATATATATACTTCCAAGTTTTCTTTTGTTAAAAAACAAAATCCTATTCAACTGTTAATGTAAGTGATAATATTTTCTCAAGTTTATTATACTGAACATTTGGAAAATCCCCGCTAACATTGAAAATTTGTTATCTACTATTAGAAATGAGTTATATAGACAGTTGTTTGTATATTTCAGAATTTTCGTGCAAAGCTAAACTTAAGACTATCTTTTGAACTAACAGACTAGAGGAGGGATAATTGGTCAACAGTATCCACTGCCAACTCCTGAGTTACTCTAATCAAATATTAGGATTTGACTGTCACCCTTATAACACGCCTATGGTCTCAACATTTAGACACTTTTCTGAGGTATTAGGCTTAGATTCACACCATGAGCATATTAGCCAGTAGGCAACACCCGTCTATAAAGAAAACCTGATAAATTATTCTAATGTAGAAAAAATTCACAGAAACATCATCTGTCTTTGCTTCAATTAAGAATCTTTGATATAAATGAATCCTTATTTACAGATCTAAAGAAAACGTTCATGCAAACAACATACACAACACAAGAATCAAGTTTTCAAAGTTTTCTCAACAAATAAATAATCATAGCCAATCAAGAAATGCCGTTATAAACACAGTCTTTCATTCTATGTTAAATAAATTAATTGTAAGCTCATAGATTGTTCTGGATGTTTGACTTATTGATAATGTAAGAAATATGAGAAAGCTCTCTAAACACCTTTACTGCTGCCAGAGGGATTTTAGGATCTTACGTTAACTTTTGTGTTTGTAAAACAGCTTTTTTTTTTTACATGGTAGGATAACACAAACAAGCACTGGCTAAGCATTATCCTAATACCTGACATATCATTTAAAACAGTGTCACACATACACCACGTTACATTAATGTTGATATCATTATATCATTTAAAACAGTGTCACACATACACTGCCTTACATTAACGTTGATATAATAATCATTATATCATTTAAAACAGTGTCACACATACACCACCTTACATTAATGTTGATATCATTATATCATTTAAAACAAAGTGTCACACATACACCACCTTACATTAATGTTGATATAATAATCATTATATCATTTAAAACAGTGTCACACATACACCACCTTACATTAATGTTGATATAATAATCATTATATCATTTAAAACAAAGTGCCACACATACACCACCTTACATTAATGTTGAT
>NW_013667384.1:236377-239435 GCF_000517525.1 Limulus polyphemus | reverse complement strand
CACCATGCATTTGATTGCATTCATTTTTTGACTCTCTAACATTTAGATGCTTTATCATCTCAAAATAAAATAAGAGTGAATGAAAACTTACTAATATATTACATTCAAAGACTTGTAATATTTTTGAAATTTATTTTGAAATGAATCAAACTCATTGCTATGTAATTTTTTGCTGTTCATTATTAAAAACATGCTGCTTATAGTTATATATATATATATATATATATACTAAATATGTTATTTCAGAAAATTCCTACCTCTCTGCCATAAATTTTCTATTAGTTTTTTGGCAATATCATTTCCAGCAATAATTTTCTTGTTCGCCGGAAGATCAGAAATCTTGAGGTCTAAAAACAACAGAGTCATTTGGTTCTTGTAGGATGAGGATTCTGTAAGAGGATATTAATATGTTTTTATTATACATTATTTACACAAAATGCTTGTTTTTTTTTTATGAAAAACGAACAATAATTATAATTAAACTGAGGAAATATTTATTGGTTTGTTTGTAGTTAAGCACAAAGCTACACAATGGGCTATCTGTACTGCACCCACCATGGGCATCGAAACCCTATTTTTAGCGCTATAAGCCATCACACTTATTGCTGAGCCACTGGGAGTGGGGGCGAGGAAATGAAATTTGTACTTATTACCGTAATGCTGGATTCCTTATATATTAACAAATGTTGTATGCATTATATTAAGACGATTTTGGAGTCTCACCACGTCGTTAACGTTCGTGTCACCGTGTACGGTTATGGTGACACTGACAACCGTGATCCTCGAAAATAACTCTGTAGTTCAGATTTCATTGCAAAATGCTCTGCCGTAAGGCTTTCATGTCCAAAGCACATCATTTATCCTTGCATGCTTTCCATAATACATCTAGTGTACAAGGACAATGGTTTTTACGGCCCATTTAAAGAGTCCGATCACACAGTAATCCATATGTGCTGCTTCCGGTGATTTGACCGGTATGTTTTCTTATAGAGTAGCATCAACACTCGTTTTATTATTCAGCTACTTGAAGAATGCAATGGTTAAATGAACATATTACGGATACAATCTGTGCACACGTCACTTGTGGTGCTTTTTCTCGGGACGGGGACATTTCTTTATTGTATTGTATACTATTGCATGGGACACATAGACAGCTTTTACAAACAATGGTTGTATTTTTGAATTCTCACTCATTACAAGACGTTGCACTTTGCTTACCATGCCTGGTGTGCGAATTGTTGTGGGACTCTTCCTGTATTGCCCTGGTTCCCATAGTTAATGCACATGCCTTTGTTTTCTAATGTCATATGTACAAGGGATATCCCCGCCATGTGCATTCTAAACCCACTATTTCAACACATTTATACGATCTAAGTATATGAACAGTTTGCATCAGAAAGGATCGTTACAAACCCTTACCAAAAAGTGATCTATTTTCGATGGCATCACACTACTTGCACAACGATATCAAATTTAAATCTGATACATGCTACTTCACCACGGTTATATATTGGCTGTGGTTGTCACGTAGCTTCGTGATTTGCATATTCAATATCTTTTTTTAACATAAGGTACTGAGCCATCTGTATTAATTTAGTACATACACTTTCCCGGAGTTTACTCGCAACATCTGTGGACTATCTCTCTTTCTCTCACTTCTATATAGTTTCACGATCATCAGAAGCCCAACTTAGGACTTTCACGCTAAAAATTGGGTTTCGTTACTAGAGGTGAATAGAACACAGATAGTTGGCTAGTTGATTGGTTGTATGGCGTTTTATGGCATGAAGCAACTAGACTATCTGTGCCAAACAACTGGTAAAAAAAGCTGCAAGTAAAATATAATAAAATGTAAAATGAAAGCAAATTGAAAATAAAACAATGCCCAAAAAACAGGTAAAAGACTAAAATAGAATAAAAAGGGCCAATGACTAGTGAAAAACTAAAAACACAATCAAGTTGAACAATATCACCATCGCCAATAACACCGTCCAATGTCAGGGGTAAACCCTTAGAAAATACATGTCGAAAATGGTGCCGCCGCCGACATTCGTAATGGCGGAACGAAAGTAAAATGTGCACAATTATGACCTAAGTGTCACAAAGGCCCTAGGTGCGATGCTGTGGTAAATATCAAAGCTTTGTAGCATATTCTAAAGAAAACTGCAAACCCTGGAGGTGAAGAGGAAGTTCGTGGGACTAAGTGCAGAAAGCTCCTGTGCAGAGCTGAATCACCAGATGGTGTACAGGGTCCAACATCTTCAAGGCAGAGGGCCTGGCAGAACCATAGACCAGAGACTCAGCACAGCCTCGAACGTATGAAGGCACGATAGATCCTGAACATAAAACATTAATATGTTCTGCAAGAAGTGAAAGAGAGGACATGAAGGATATTCAGTGCCTTTGTACACATGACACAAAGCTGCTTATTGTGAGAAATGAAAGTAAGCTTACGGTGAAGGATAAGCCCCAAGAACTTTGCCTCGGAAACCACGAGAAAAACATCTCCACCGAGGCAGAGCTGAGGATCAGTGTGTAAACCCAATTGTCAGAAAAATGAATGCAAACGGTTTTAGAGAAAGAGATGGTAAAACCATTTGCTGTGATCCACTTCAAGAAGCGAGTGAGTACAGTCTGAATTTGCCACTCAATAAACCTCATGTTTGACAACCGTAGGAGGAAGTTCTTTAGTGATAGCATTGATCTGGTTAATGAAAAGGGTGACATTCATGACACAACTCTGAGGGACTACAAGTTCCTATGTGAAAGAACAGGAAAGGGTAGAGCTCACACAGGCTTGGAATCTCCTGTCAAGTAAAAAGTTATGAATTAAAGTGGGTAAATGGCCACACAATCCATAGGAGTGGAGGTCCCACAAAATGCCAAAACCTCTATGTAGTATCATAAGCTTTCTCGAGATGAAACAAGACAAAAACAAGACACTCCCTCTTGAGGAAGGCTTTCCTGATCGAGGTTTTGAAATGAATCAGGAGGTCCACTGTGAAGCACTGTCGAAGAAAACCACATTGGGTAGGTGAGTTTGTTTTGTTTGTTTGTT